>NW_027675450.1:292500-385000 GCF_965601325.2 Salmo salar
GTGTAGCCAACTATAACAGCATACAATAATAATATAAATATAATATATATACAATAACACCCGATATATCACTGGGTCTGCCATCCACATGAAGACCAGATCACTGGTGGTGTAGCCAACTATAACAGCATACAATAATAATATAAATATAATATATATATATACAATAACACCCGATATATCACTGGGTCTGCCATCCACATGAAGACCAGATCACTGGTGGTGTAGCCAACTATAACAGCATACAATAATAATATAATATATATATATACAATAACACCCGATATATCACTGGGTCTGCCATCCACATGAAGACCAGATCACTGGTGGTGTAGCCAACTATAACAGCATACAATAATAATATAAATATAATATATATATATACAATAACACCCGATATATCACTGGGTCTGCCATCCACATGAAGACCAGATCACTGGTGGTCTATAACAAGATACAATAATAATATAAATATAATATAACAACATACAATAATAATATAATAATATATATATATATACAATAACACCATATATATCACTGGGTCCCACATGAAGACCAGATCACTGGTTGTGTAGCCAACTATAACAGCATACAATAATATATATATATATATATATATATATATATACAATAACACCCGATATATCACTGGGTCCCACATGAAGACCAGATCACTGGTTGTGTAGCCAACTATAACAGCATACAATAATATATATATATATATATATACAATAACACCCGATATATCACTGGGTCTGCCATCCACATGAAGACCAGATCACTGGTGGTCTATAACAAGATACAATAATAATATAAATATAATATAACAACATACAATAATAATATAATAATATATATATATATACAATAACACCATATATATCACTGGGTCCCACATGAAGACCAGATCACTGGTTGTGTAGCCAACTATAACAGCATACAATAATATATATATATATATATATATACAATAACACCCGATATATCACTGGGTCCCACATGAAGACCAGATCACTGGTTGTGTAGCCAACTATAACAGCATACAATAATATATATATATATATATACAATAACACCCGATATATCACTGGGTCCCACATGAAGACCAGATCACTGGTTGTGTAGCCAACTATAACAGCATACAATAATATATATATATATATATATACAATAACACCCGATATATCACTGGGTCTGCCATCCACATGAAGACCAGATCACTGGTTGTGTAGCCAACTATAACAGCATACAATAATATATATATATATATATATATACAATAACACCCGATATATCACTGGGTCTGCCATCCACATGAAGACCAGATCACTGGTGGTCTATAACAAGATACAATAACACCCGATATATCACTGGTGGTGTAGCCAACTATAACAGCATACAATAATAATATAAATATATATATATATACAATAACACCCGATATATCACTGGGTCTGCCATCCACATGAAGACCAGATCACTGGTTGTGTAGCCAACTATAACAGCATACAATAATATATATATATATATATATATATACAATAACACCCGATATATCACTGGGTCTGCCATCCACATGAAGACCAGATCACTGGTGGTCTATAACAAGATACAATAACACCCGATATATCACTGGTGGTGTAGCCAACTATAACAGCATACAATAATAATATAAATATAATATATATATATACAATAACACCATATATATCACTGGGTCCCACATGAAGACCAGATCACTGGTTGTGTAGCCAACTATAACAGCATACAATAATATATATATATATATATATATACAATAACACCCGATATATCACTGGGTCCCACATGAAGACCAGATCACTGGTGGTGTAGCCAACTATAACAGCATACAATAATAATATAATATATATATATACAATAACACCCGATATATCACTGGGTCTGCCATCCACATGAAGACCAGATCACTGGTGGTGTAGCCAACTATAACAGCATACAATAATAATATAAATATAATATATATATATACAATAACACCCGATATATCACTGGGTCTGCCATCCACATGAAGACCAGATCACTGGTGGTGTAGCCAACTATAACAGCATACAATAATATATATATATATATATATATATACACAATAACAAGATACAGTGGAAGTCGGAAGTTTACATCCACTTAGGTTGGAGTCATTAAAACTCATTTTTCAACCACTCCACAAATTTCTTCTTAACAAACTATAGTTTTGGCAAGTCGGTTGGGACATCTACTTTGTGCACGACACAAGTTATTTTTCTAACAATTGTTTACAGACAGATTACTTCACTTATAATTCACTGTATCACAATTCCAGTGGGTCAGAAGTTTACATACACTAAGTTGACTGAGCCTTTAAACAGCTTGGAAAATTCCAGAAAATGATGTCATGGCTTTAGAAGCTTCTGATAGGCTAATTGACATAATTTGAGTCAATTGGAGGTGTACCTGTGGATGTATTTCAAGGCCTACGGTATAGCAAATCTCCCATTCCTCTCAACATTTTTTTGAAAAAGCTGTTGTGCAGCAACTTACTGCCTTCCAGAAGACAAATAATGTATACGAAATGCTTCAGTCTAGACTGCACTCATGAAGGTGGTAAATTACCTTTTAATGGCATCAGACCAAGGCTTTGCATTTGACCTTAGTGCTGCTTTTGACAACATTGATCAACAAATCCTAATTGGTCTACAAAAAACAAGTTCTTGTCTGGTTTGGGTCGTATCCGTTGGAAAGATTACAGTTTGTCTCTGTGGATGGTTTGTCATCTGACAAATCAATTGTAAGTTTCGGTGTTCCTCAAGGTTCTGTTTTAGGACCAATACTGTTATCACTATATATTCTGCCTCATTGGTGATGTCATTCAGAAACACAATGTCAACTTTCACTGCTATGTGGACGACACACAGCTGTACATTTTAATGAACATGGTGAAGCGCCAAAATTGCCTCCAATTTGGTCCTGCTGTACATGCCTACACGTATGTACAGCAGTTTGGCCCTGTCCGGGGGTTTCATCGGATGGGGCCACAGTGTCTTCTGATCCCTCCTGTCTCAGCCTCCAGTATTTATGCTGCAGTAGTTTATGTGTCGGGGGGGCTAGGGTCAGTCTGTTACATCTGGAGAATTTCTCTTGTCTTATCCGGTGTCCTGTGTGAATTTAAATATGCTCTCTCTAATTCTCTCTTTCTCTCTTTCTTTCTTTCTCTCGGAGGACCTGAGCCCTAGGACCATGCCTCAGGACTACCTGGCATGATAACTCCTTGCTGTCCCCAGTCCACCTGGCCGTGCTGCTGCTCCAGTTTCAACTGTTCTGCCTGCGGCTATGGAACCCTGACCTGTTCACCGGACGTGCTTGTTGCACCCTCGACAACTACTATGATTATTATTATTTGACCACGCTGGTCATTTATGAACATTTTAACATCTTGACCATGTTCTGTTATAATATCCACCCGGCACAGCCAGAAGAGGACTGGCCACCCCTCATAGCCTGGTTCCTCTCTAGGTTTCTTCCTAGGTTTTTGGCCTTTCTAGGGAGTTTTTCCTAGCCACCGTGGTTCTTTCACATGCATTGCTTGCTGTTTGGGGTTTTAGGCTGGGTTTCTGTACAGCACTTTGAGATATCAGCTGATGTACGAAGGGCTATATAAATACATTTGATTTGATTTTGACGTACGCTACGGTCACAAGATGCAGGACTCCTTATTGTCCCTAGAATTTCTAAGCAAACAGCTGGAGGCAGGTCTTTCTACTTTAGAGCTACATTCTTATGGAATGGTCTGCCTATCCATGTGAGAGACGCAGACTTGGTCTTGACCTTTAAGTCTTTACTGAAGAATCATCTCTTCAGTAGGTCCTATGAGTGCAGTCTGGGCCAGGGGTGCGAAGGTGAACAGCAATGCACTGGAAGGACGAACCACCCTTGCTGTCTCTGCCTAGCCGGCTCCCCTCTCTCCACTTGGATTCTCTGCCTCTGACCCTATTACGGGGGCTGAGTCACTGGCTTACTAGTGCTCTTCCATGCCGCCCCTAGGAGAGGTGCGTCACATTGTGTCAGGCTTTGATGTGCTCGACTTGAGTGGGTTGAGTCACCGACGTGATCTTCCTGTCTTGCGCCCGCTCGGGCTCGTGCGGTGGAGGAGATCTTCGTGGGCTCAGCCTTGTCTCAGGGTAGTACGTTGGTGATCTGTTGGCAAAGTGGGTGGGGTTATATCCTGCCTGGTTGGCACTGTCCAGGGGTATCGTCAGACGGGGCCACAGTGTCGTCGTCCCCCCGTCTCAACCTCCAGTATCTATGCTGCAATAGTCAGTGGGACACTGTCTTATCTGGTGTCCTGTGTGAATTAAAGTTTGCTCCCTCTAATTCTCTCTATACCCCTTCCCCACCCAGAGGACCTGAGCTCTAGGACCATGCCTCAGGACCACCTGGCCTGATGACTCCTGATTGTCTCCAGTCAACCTGGTTGTGCTGCTGCTTCAGTTTCAACTGTTCTGCCTGCGGCTCTGGAACCCTGACCTGTTTCCCGGACTCCCCCCCCCCCCCCCCCCACCGGTAGCACGCGCTCCAGCAGGTATATCTCACTGGTCACGATAACAACACCCATCCGTAGCAGGCGCTCCTGCAGGTATATCTCACTGGTCATCCCCAAAGCCAACACCTCCTTTGGCTGCCTTTCCTTCCAGTTCTCTGCTGCCAATGACTGGAATGAATTGCAAAAATCGCTGAAGCTGGAGACTTATATTTCCCTCACTAACTTTAAACATCAGCTATCTGAGCAGCTAACCGATCGCTGCAGCTGTACATAGCCCATCTGTAAATAGCCCACCCAATCTACCTACCTCATCCACATATTGTTTTTATTTACTTTCTGCTCTTTTGCACACCAGTATTTCTACTTGCACATCATCATCTGCTCATCTATCACTCCAGTGTTAATTTGCTAAATTGTAATTACCTCACTACCATGGCCTATTTATTACCTTACCTCCTCATGCCATTTGCACACACTGTATATAGACTTTCTTTTTTTTCTATTGTGTTATTGACTGTACGCTTGTTTATTCCATGTGTAACTCTGTGTTTGTGTCGCACTGCTTTGCTTTATCTTGGCCAGGTCGCAGTTGTAAAGGAGAACTTGTTCTCCACTAGCTTACCTGTTTAAATAAAGGTGAAAAAATAAAAAATAAAATATTGTCTCGACCTCTGAATGCTCGGCTATGAAAAGCCAACTGACATTTACTCCTGAGGTGCTGACCTGTTGCGCCCTCTACAACCACTGGGAATATTCTTTAACCCTGCTGGTCATCTATGAATGTTTGAACATCTTAAAAAAACAATCTGGCCTTAATGACCATAAACGCTTATAATATCCACCCAGTACAGTCAGTTGAGGACTGGCCACCCCTCAGAGCCTGGTTCCTCTCTACCCAGTACAGCCAGAAGAGGACTGGCCACCCCTCAGAGCCTGGTTCCTCTGGTCTACCCAGTACAGCCAGTAGAGGACTGGCCACCCCTCAGAGCCTGGTTCCTCTCTACCCAGTACAGCCAGAAGAGGACTGGCCACCCCTCAGAGCCTGGTTCCTCTCTACCCAGTACAGCCAGTAGAGGACTGGCCACCTCTCAGAGCCTGGTTCCTCTCTACCCAGTACAGCCAGAAGAGGACTGGCCACCCCTCAGAGCCTGGTTCCTCTGGTCTACCCAGTACAGCCAGTAGAGGACTGGCCACCCCTCAGAGCCTGGTTCCTCTGGTCTACTCAGTACAGCCAGTAGAGGACTGGCCACCTCTCAGAGCCTGGTTCCTATCTACCCAGTACAGCCAGAAGAGGACTGGCCACCCCTCAGAGCCTGGTTCCTCTCTACCCAGTACAGCCAGTAGAGGACTGGCCACCCCTCAGAGCCTGGTTCCTCTCTAAGTTTCTTCTTAGGTTTCTGCCTTTCTAGGGAGTTTTTCCTAGCCACCGTGCTTCAACATCTGCATTGATTGCGGTTTGGGGTTTTTATGCTGGGTTTCTGTATAAGCACTTTGTGGCATCTGCTGATGTAAAAAGGGCTTTATAAATACATTTGATTGATGACTGTATGGACCTCGCTTTGTGCACGGGGGCATTGTCATGCTGTAGCATTAAGATTTCCCTTCACCAGAAATAAGGGGCCCGAACCATGAAAAACAGACCCAGACCATTATTCCTCCACCAAACTTTACAGTTGGCAATATGCATTGGGGCAGATAGCATCCTCCTGGCATCCGCCAAACCCAGATTTGTCAGACTGCCAGATGGTAAAGCGGGATTCATCATTCCAGAGAACGTGTTTCCGCTGCTCCAGAGTCCAATGGCGTCGAGCTTTACACCCCTCCAGCTGACGCTTGGTATTGCGCATGGTGATCTTAGGCTTGTGTGCGGCTGCTCGGCAATGGAAACCCACTTCATGAACAGACGAACAGTTATTGTGCTGACATTGCTTCTTGAGGCAGCTTGGAACTCGGTAGTGAGTGTTGCAACTGAGGACAGATGATATTTAAGCGCTATGTGCTTCAGCACTCAGCGGTCCCATTCTATGAGCTTGTGTGGCCTACCACTTCGCAGCTGAGCCGTTGTTGCTCCTAGATGTTCCCACTTCACAATAACAGCACTTACAGTTGATCGGGGCAGCTCTAGCAGAGCAGAAATTTGCCAAACTGACTTGTTGGAAAGGTGGCATCCTATGACGATGCCACGTTGAAGGTCACTGAGCTCTTCAGTACAGGCCATTTTACTGCCAATGTTTTTCTATGGAGATTGTATGGCTGTCTGCTTGATTTTATACTCCTGTCAGCAACGGGTGTGGCTGAAATAGACGAATCCACTAATTTGAAGGGGTGTACTTTTGAATATGTAGTGTACTGCCAATTTCTCCAAAACGGCATTGTAAGCAGGTTATGGTAAAGAAATTAGCATTTGATTCTCTGGCAACTGTTCTGGTGGACATTTCTGCAGTCAGCATATCAAAGTTTTAAGTTCCTTGGCATACACATCATGGACTAACTGAAATGGTCCACCCACACAGACAGTGTGGCGAAGAAAGTGCAACAGTGCCTCTTCAAACTCAGGAGGCTGAAGAAATGTGTCTTGTCACCTAAAACCCTCAAACTTTTACAGATGCACAATTGAGAGCATCCTGTCAGGCTGCATCACTGCCTGGTACGGCAACTGCTCCGCCCTCAACCGCAGGGCTCTCCAGAGGGTGGTGCGATCTGCACAACACATCACCGGGGGCAAACTACCTGCCCTCCAGGACACCTACAGCACCCGATGTCACAGGAAGGCCAAAAAGATCATCAAGGACAACAACCACCCGAGCCACTGCCTGTTCACCCCTGGCAAAGGGTGGCTACTTTGAAGAATCTCAAATATAAAAATTATTTAGATTTGTTTAGCACTTTTTTGGTTACTACATGATTCCATATGTGTTATTTCATAGTGTTGATGTCTTCACTATTATTCTACAATGTATAAAATAGTAAAAATAAAGAAAAACCCTGGAATGAGTAGGTGTGTCCAAACTTACTGTAGATACACCGAGTGTACAAAACATCAGGAACACCTGCTCTTTCAACAACATAGACTGACCAGGTGAATCCAGGTGAAAGCTATGATCCCTTATTGATGTCACCTGTTAAATCCACTTCAATCAGTGTAGATGAAGGGGAGGAGACGGGTTAGAGAAGGATTTATAAGCCTTGAGACATGGATTGGATGGATAGCATTATTCAAACCTTGTCTCTGATTTTCAAGCAAATTTAAGTCAGGACTGAGACCGGACCACCCAGGAACACTCAACACCTCTTGGAAAGCCATTCTGGTGTGTCTTTGGCATAAACATGTATATTAGTATTGTGGTGGCAGCATTATATTATGGGTTTGCTTGTCATCAGGGACTGGGGAGTTGGTCAACAGAAAATATAAAAGGAGACGAGGTGAGAAGTTATAGGAAAACCCACCGTCGTCTTCTGAAAACCGATTACTGGGATAAAGTTACATTTTTCAGTGGGACAATTAAACAAAGTGTTTATGCCAATGTAGGGATGTGGTGCTGACGAAAGACCAGGCCAATTCCAAATGCCTTGCAGTTGGTAGACCATACCCAATACAGCTCTACTCGCCCGTCGGCATGACAACAGTAGACCATACCCAATACAGCTCTACTCGCCCGTCGGCATGACAACGGTAGACCATACCCAATACAGCTCTACTCGCCCGTCGGCATGACAACGGTAGACCATACCCAATACAGCTCTACTCGCCCGTCGGCATGACAACGGTAGACCATACCCAATACAGCTCTACTCGCCCGTCGGCATGACAACAGTAGACCATACCCAATACAGCTCTACTCGCCCGTCGGCATGACAACAGTAGACCATACCCAATACAGCTCTACTCGCCCGTCGGCATGACAACAGTAGACCATACCCAATACAGCTCTACTCGCCCATCAGCATGACAACAGTAGACCATACCCAATACAGCTCTACTCGCCCGTCGGCATGACAACAGTAGACCATACCCAATACAGCTCTACTCGCCCGTCGGCATGACAACGGTAGACCATACCCAATACAGCTCTACTCGCCCGTCGGCATGACAACGGTAGACCATACCCAATACAGCTCTACTCGCCCGTCGGCATGACAACAGTAGACCATACCCAATACAGCTCTACTCGCCCGTCGGCATGACAACAGTAGACCATACCCAATACAGCTCTACTCGCCCGTCGGCATGACAACAGTAGACCATACCCAATACAGCTCTACTCGCCCGTCGGCATGACAACGGTAGACCATACCCAATACAGCTTTACTCGCCCGTCGGCATGACAACGGTAGACCATACCCAATACAGCTCTACTCGCCTGTCGGCATGACAACAGTAGACCATACCCAATACAGCTCTACTCGCCCGTCGGCATGACAACGGTAGACCATACCCAATACAGATCTACTCGCCCGTCGGCATGACAACGGTAGACCATACCCAATACAGCTCTACTCGCCCGTCGGCATGACAACGGTAGACCATACCCAATACAGCTCTACTCGCCTGTCGGCATGACAACAGTAGACCATACCCAATACAGCTCTACTCGCCCGTCGGCATGACAACAGTAGACCATACCCAATACAGCTCTACTCGCCCGTCGGCATGACAACAGTAGACCATACCCAATACAGCTCTACTCGCCCGTCGGCATGACAACGGTAGACCATACCCAATACAGATCTACTCGCCTGTCGGCATGACAACGGTAGACCATACCCAATACAGCTCTACTCGCCCGTCGGCATGACAACGGTAGACCATACCCAATACAGCTCTACTCGCCTGTCGGCATGACAACAGTAGACCATACCCAATACAGATCTACTCGCCCGTCGGCATGACAACAGTAGATCTACTCGCCCGTCGGCATGACAACAGTAGACCATACCCAATACAGATCTACTCGCCCGTCGGCATGACAACAGTAGACCATACCCAATACAGATCTACTCGCCCATCGGCATGACAACGGTAGAGATGAAAAGACATGACACAACCCAGCCATAATGCTCCAGAGGGCCAGTAAACGGCAGAACATCCACTTCAAACATTTTATCCAGGACAGGATGGCACCGTAACAGCAGGGGCCCACCAAATGGCTCGCTGTGCTCTACAAGGACACCGAAAAACCCTGCTGTGTGGGAGAAATCATTACATAAGGCTGTGAGGCAAGAAGTGCACTGGTGCATGCTGTGATCATTGTGTGCTGTAGACATTTGAAAATGATATTGTGCATTCTCCCTGTTGTGAATAACTTCTCTGTATTTCAAGGAGAACATGTCATGTTTTGTATCGTTATGTAGGGAACATTATGCCCTGAACAATGACCCACCTTTCCCGGTTGCACAAAGGATGTATCCATCGATAACGGAACAATATTCAATTCCCTAAGGAAAGAGACTCTCCTCCTGGGGCAGCGTGACCTCGTGCTAAGAGAGACCATGGAATGTTTCAGCCAATCAGGCAGGGAGACTCAGAAACTAGCCCCACTCTCATTGTCCATTCCAACTGAACTATAAAAGACAGGCACAAATAATTGCCACGGCCGACCGAAATCCTTCTGCTGCTCAGACGTTAGCATAGTTGGTAACTGGAAATCCTTCTGCTGCTCAGACGTTAGCATAGCTGGTAACTGGAAATCCTTCTGCTGCTCAGACGTTAGCATAGTTGGTAACTGGAAATCCTTCTGCTGCTCAGACGTTAGCATAGTTGGTAACTGGAAATCCTTCTGCTGCTCAGACGTTAGCATAGTTGGTAACTGGAAATCCTTCTGCTGCTCAGACGTTAGCATAGTTGGTAACTGGAAATCCTTCTGCTGCTGAGACGTTAGCATAGTTGGTAACTGGAAATCCTTCTGCTGCTGAGACGTTAGCATAGTTGGTAACTGGAAATCCTTCTGCTGCTCAGACGTTAGCATAGTTGGTAACTGGAAATCCTTCTGCTGCTCAGACGTTAGCATAGTTGGTAACTGGAAATCCTTCTGCTGCTCAGACGTTAGCATAGTTGGTAACTGGAAATCCTTCTGCTGCTCAGACGTTAGCATAGCTGGTAACTGGAAATCCTTCTGCTGCTCAGACGTTAGCATAGTTGGTAACTGGAAATCCTTCTGCTGCTCAGACGTTAGCATAGTTGGTAACTGGAAATCCTTCTGCTGCTCAGACGTTAGCATAGTTGGTAACTGGAAATCCTTCTGCTGCTCAGACGTTAGCATAGTTGGTAACTGGAAATCCTTCTGCTGCTGAGACGTTAGCATAGTTGGTAACTGGAAATCCTTCTGCTGCTGAGACGTTAGCATAGTTGGTAACTGGAAATCCTTCTGCTGCTCAGACGTTAGCATAGTTGGTAACTGGAAATCCTTCTGCTGCTCAGACGTTAGCATAGTTGGTAACTGGAAATCCTTCTGCTGCTCAGACGTTAGCATAGTTGGTAACTGGAAATCCTTCTGCTGCTCAGACGTTAGCATAGTTGGTAACTGGAAATCCTTCTGCTGCTCAGACGTTAGCATAGTTGGTAACTGGAAATCCTTCTGCTGCTCAGACGTTAGCATAGTTGGTAACTGGAAATCCTTCTGCTGCTCAGACGTTAGCATAGTTGGTAACTGGAAATCCTTCTGCTGCTCAGACGTTAGCATAGTTGGTAACTGGAAATCCTTCTGCTGCTCAGACGTTAGCATAGTTGGTAACTGGACATCCTTCTGCTGCTCAGACGTTAGCATAGTTGGTAACTGGAAATCCTTCTGCTGCTCAGACCTTAGCATAGTTGGTAACTGGAAAGCGCTCTTGCTTATTGATCATCCCTGATCTCAATGAGTGGAGGCCAAACACCAATATTGGAATTTTAACAATTGTCCTCTGCTTTCACTTTGATCTCAGTTGGACGAATACACCACCCCGGGACTGAATACACCACCCCGGGAACTGAATACACCACCCCGGGACTGAATACACCACCCCAGAACTGAATACACCACCCCGGAACTGAATACACCACCCCGGAACTGAATACACCACCCCGGGAACTGAATACACCACCCCGGGACTGAATACACCACCCCCGGAACTGAATACACCACCCGGGAACTGAATACACCAACCCGGAACTGAATACACCACCCCGGAACTGAATACACCACCCGGGGAACTGAATACACCACCCCGGGACTGAATACACCACCCCGGGAACTGAATACACCACCCGGGAACTGAATACACCACCCCGGGAACTGAATACACCACCCGGGAACTGAATACACCACCCCGGAACTGAATACACCACCCCGGAACTGAATACACCACCCCGGGACTGAATACACAACCCCGGAACTGAATACACCACCCCGGGACTGAATACACCACCCCGGGAACTGAATACACCACCCCGGAACTGAATACACCACCCGGGAACTGAATACACCACCCGGGAACTGAATACACCACCCGGGAACTGAACACACCACCCGGGAACTGAATACACCACACCGGGAACTGAATACACCACCCCAGAACTGAATACACCACCCGGGAACTGAATACACCACTCCGGGACTGAATACACCACCCCGGAACTGAATACACCACCCCGGGACTGAATACACCACCCCGGAACTGAATACACCACCCCGGGAACTGAATACACCACCCCGGAACTGAATACACCATCAATGATAGGTGGTGCCCAATTTACTGTAGAATATAGATAGATCCATATTTTGTATCCCATAATGAATTACCCAATGAATGAGACATTATCATAACATTAGGCCACACCTGTCACAGGTGTTGTAAGGAGTGGACCAAAATGCAGCGGGTAAAGTGCTCATCTTCTTATTTATTAAAGAAAACACTTAATCACGAAATAAACAGACGACGATAACAGTCCAGTAAGGAGCACAGACTATACTGGAAACAACCAGCCACAAAACACACCCAACTAAATATGGCCTCCAATTAGAGACAACGATAACAGTCCAGTAAGGTGCACAGACTATACTGGAAACAACCAGCCACAAAACACACCCAACTAAATATGGCCTCCAATTAGAGACAACGATAACAGTCCAGTAAGGTGCACAGACTATACTGGAAACAACCAGCCACAAAACACACCCAACTAAATATGGCCTCCAATTAGAGACAACGATAACAGTCCAGTAAGGTGCACAGACTATACTGGAAACAACCAGCCACAAAACACACCCAACTAAATATGGCCTCCAATTAGAGACAACGATAACAGTCCAGTAAGGTGCACAGACTATACTGGAAACAACCAGCCACAAAACACACCCAACTAAATATGGCCTCCAATTAGAGACAACGATAACAGTCCAGTAAGGTGCACAGACTATACTGGAAACAATCAGCCACAAAACACACCCAACTAAATATGGCCTCCAATTAGAGACAACGATAACAGTCCAGTAAGGTGCACAGACTATACTGGAAACAACCAGCCACAAAACACACCCAACTAAATATGGCCTCCAATTAGAGACCACGATAACAGTCCAGTAAGGTGCACAGACTATACTGGAAACAACCAGCCACAAAACACACCCAACTAAATATGGCCTCCAATTAGAGACAACGATAACAGTCCAGTAAGGTGCACAGACTATACTGGAAACAACCAGCCACAAAACACACCCAACTAAATATGGCCTCCAATTAGAGACAACGATAACAGTCCAGTAAGGTGCACAGACTATACTGGAAACAACCAGCCACAAAACACACCCAACTAAATATGGCCTCCAATTAGAGACAACGATAACAGTCCAGTAAGGTGCACAGACTATACTGGAAACAACCAGCCACAAAACACACCCAACTAAATATGGCCTCCAATTAGAGACAACGATAACAGTCCAGTAAGGTGCACAGACTATACTGGAAACAACCAGCCACAAAACACACCCAACTAAATATGGCCTCCAATTAGAGACAACGATAACAGTCCAGTAAGGTGCATAGACTATACTAGGAAACAACCAGCCACAAAACACAAGTGAAAACAAACACAACTAAATATGGCCTCCAATTAGAGACAACAATAACCAGCTGCCTCTAATTGGAGGTCATTGACAAAACTAACATAGAAAAGCTAGATAAACACATAGAAATAGATAACATAAAACATAAACCAAAAACCCTAACACCCCCTGCCACGCCCTGACCAAACTACAATGATAAATAACCCCTTTTACTGGTCAGGACGTGACAACACCGCTACGACGAAGACACACCAGAGAGAAGACAGATGGCACTGTACTGGATGGCTGTGGTTTGGGAGCTGAGCTATTTGGAATTATTTTGGCATTTATCTTTACTTTATTTTCCTGAAATGTATTTGCTATCCTTTTTTATAACCGGCAAGAACTTTTGAACATCAGATCGTCAGTTACTTTCCCCAATTCCAGCTTCAACTTCGACTAATCTGCCCTGGGCTCTTTCTGTAATTACGACCCAATTTTCAGGCAATCCAAGAGGAAACGCCGGCATTACAGATGCAGGAGAGGGAGAGTCCTGGTGAGATTAATGAGAAGGGAAAACCGGCCACCCCTTCCCTGCATTCCATTGGCCAAGAAGATGGATGACCTTGGATCAAGGATTTGCTTGTAACAGCAATATTCTCCGCTTTTCAGAAACATGTCTTTTGGTCAAGACACTCCAATAAGGATGAGAGAAATGTAAAATTTCTCTTAACGTTTAAACGTAAATAAAAATCATACAATTATGTGAATTCAGAATTCAGATGTGGTTCTGTGTATGACCACTAAGAATTTCTGCAGTTCAATCTATCACATTCCTGGTTACTGACATACCTAGGTACCACAGCCACAAAGTCTTAATGCCCACCTATTTCTACAATTGATCTTCTTAAAATGTGATTTTAAACCTAACCCTAACCTTAATCCTAACCTTAACCACATGGCTAACCTTATGCCTAACCTGAACCTTAAATGAACACCAAAAAGATAATTTTGACTTTGTGTTTGTGGTAACTAGTGGAAACCCTACCAGATGGTGCTCACCTTACTGCGGTCCACCACTCACTCAGCAACGATGGTATTAATGAGTTTTACATTCTCTGCCCTCCATGTTGTTCTCAGTTGTCAGTTAAACAGGAAGTACCTGGTGACTTGATCCATTGAGAATAGATCATCAGAATCAGAGATTTTGCTACAGGACTGCTTTGCTAGCGCTGATTAGAATATGTTCCGAAACTCCACCTATAACACCAACGAGCTAACCCCCTCCGTCACCGGCTTCATAAGGAAATGGATCGGCGACGTTGTCCCAACACTGAAGGTTTGCTGCTTCCCCAATCAAAAGCCCTGGTTTGACACCTCCGTCACCGGCTTCATAAGGAAATGGATCGGCGACGTTGTCCCAACACTGAAGGTTTGCTGCTTCCCCAATCAAAAGCCCTGGTTTGACACCTCCGTCACCGGCTTCATAAGGAAATGGATCGGCGACGTTGTCCCAACACTGAAGGTTTGCTGCTTCCCCAATCAAAAGCCCTGGTTTGACACCTCCGTCACTGGCTTCATAAGGAAATGCATCGGGGACGTTGTCCCAACACTGAAGGTTTGCTGCTTCCCCAATCAAAAGCCCTGGTTTGACACCTCCGTCACTGGCTTCATAAGGAAATGCATCGGGGACGTTGTCCCAACACTGAAGGTTTGCTGCTTCCACAATCAAAAGCCCTGGTTTGACACCTCCGTCACTGGCTTCATAAGGAAATGCATCGGGGACGTTGTCCCAACACTGAAGGTTTGCTGCTTCCACAATCAAAAGCCCTGGTTTGACACTGAGGTTGGCGCTAAACTAAAGGACAGGACTATCACAGACAACCCTGAGGCTACGGCTGAGGACAGGAACAAGGACAACAAGTCCCGCTAGGACCTCTGCAGAGTTATCAAACGAGCAAAAGGACAGTATAGAAGTAACGTGGCCTCCTATTTCACAGAGTACGCTGCATGTCGCATGAGCCGCAGTCCATTACGGATTACAAAGGAAGACCGACACGTGATGTGCCCAACGATGCCTCTCTACCAGACCAGCTCAATGCATTTTATGCACGTTTTGACAATAACAACACCATACAGTGAGGGAGGGCCACGCCGACCCAGAGGACTGGGTGATCTCACTCTTCAAGGCCGACGAAAGGTTTTTAATCAGGTCGGCACTCGCAAGGCCGCGGGGCTGGACGGTATTCCAGGGTGCGTTCTCAGAGCATGCTCAGATTAGTTGGCAGGCATATTCATGGTAATGTCCAATCTCTCCTTGTCCCAGTCTGTAATGTCCAATCTCTCCTTGTCCCAGTCTGTAATGTCCAATCTCTCCTTATCCCAGTCTGTAATGTTTCTCTCCTTGTCCCAGTCTGTAATGTCCAATCTCTCCTTATCCCAGTCTGTAATGTCCAATCTCTCCTTATCCCAGTCTGTAATGTCCAATCTCTCCTTGTCCCAGTCTGTAATGTCCAATCTCTCCTTTTCCCAGTCTGTAATGTCCAATCTCTCCTTATCCCAGTCTGTAATGTCCAATCTCTCCTTAGCCCAGTCTGTAATGTCCAATCTCTCCTTAGCACACTCTGTAATGTCCAATCTCTCCTTGTCCCAGTCTGTAATGTTTCTCTCCTTGTCCCAGTCTGTAATGTCCAATCTCTCCTTATCACAGTCTGTAATGTCCAATCTCTCCTTGTCCCAGTCTGTAATGTTCAATCTCTCCTTGTCCCAGTCTGTAATGTCCAATCTCTCCTTGTCCCAGTCTGTAATGTCCAATCTCTCCTTACCCCAGTCTGTAATGTCCAATCTCTCCTTGTCCCAGTCTGTAATGTCCAATCTCTCCTTATCCCAGTCTGTAATGTTTCTCTCCTTATCCCAGTCTGTAATGTCCAATCTCTCCTTATCCCAGTCTGTAATGTCCAATCTCTCCTTGTCCCAGTCTGTAATGTTTCTCTCCTTATCCAAGTCTGTAATGTCCAATCTCTCCTTATCCCAGTCTGTAATGTCCAATCTCTCCTTAGCCCAGTCTGTAATGTCCAATCTCTCCTTATCCCAGTCTGTAATGTCCAATCTCTCCTTAACCCAGTCTGTAATGTCCAATCTCTCCTTATCCCAGTCTGTAATGTCCAATCTCTCCTTATCCCAGTCTGTAATGTCCAATCTCTCCTTAACCCAGTCTGTAATGTCCAATCTCTCCTTATCCCAGTCTGTAATGTCCAATCTCTCCTTATCCCAGTCTGTAATGTCCAATCTCTCCTTAACCCAGTCTGTAATGTCCAATCTCTCCTTATCCCAGTCTGTAATGTCCAATCTCTCCTTAACCCAGTCTGTAATGTCCAATCTCTCCTTATCCCAGTCTATAATGTCCAATCTCTCCTTGTCCCAGTCTCTAATGTTTCTCTCCTTGTCCCAGTCTGTAATGTCCAATCTCTCCTTATCCCAGTCTGTAATGTCCAATCTCTCCTTATCCCAGTCTGTAATGTCCAATCTCTCCTTAACCCAGTCTGTAATGTCCAATCTCTCCTTATCCCAGTCTGTAATGTCCAATCTCTCCTTAACCCAGTCTGTAATGTCCAATCTCTCCTTATCCCAGTCTATAATGTCCAATCTCTCCTTGTCCCAGTCTCTAATGTTTCTCTCCTTGTCCCAGTCTGTAATGTCCAATCTCTCCTTATCCCAGTCTGTAATGTCCAATCTCTCCTTAACCCAGTCTGTAATGTCCAATCTCTCCTTGTCCCAGTCTGTAATGTCCAATCACTCCTTGTCCCAGTCTGTAATGTCCAACCTCTTCTTATCCCAGTCTGTAATGTCCAATCTCTCCTTGTCCCAGTCTGTAATGTCCAATCTCTCCTTATCCCAGTCTGTAATGTTTCTCTCCTTGTCCCAGTCTGTAATGTCCAATCTCTCCTTGTCCCAGTCTGTAATGTCCAATCTCTCCTTATCCCAGTCTGTAATGTTTCTCTCCTTATCCCAGTCTGTAATGTCCAATCTCTCCTTGTCCCAGTCTGTAATGTCCAATCTCTCCTTATCCCAGTCTGTAATGTCCAATCTCTCCTTATCCCAGTCTGTAATGTCCAATCTCTCCTTGTCCCAGTCTGTAATGTCCAATCTCTCCTTATCCCAGTCTGTAATGTCCAATCTCTCCTTATCCCAGTCTGTAATGTCCAATCTCTACTTGTCCCAGTCTGTAATGTCCAATCTCTCCTTATCCCAGTCTGTAATGTCCAATCTCTCCTTGTCCCAGTCTGTAATGTTTCTCTCCTTATCCCAGTCTGTAATGTCCAATCTCTCCTTATCCCAGTCTGTAATGTCCAATCTCTCCTTATCCCAGTCTGTAATGTCCAATCTCTCCTTATCCCAGTCTGTAATGTCCAATCTCTCCTTATCCCAGTCTGTAATGTTTCTCTCCTTGTCCCAGTCTGTAATGTCCAAACTCTCCTTGTCCCAGTCTGTAATGTCCAATCTCTCCTTATCCCAGTCTGTAATGTCCAATCTCTCCTTGTCCCAGTCTGTAATGTCCAATCTCTCCTTATCCCAGTCTGTAATGTCCAATCTCTCCTTGTCCCAGTCTGTAATGTCCAATCTCTCCTTAACCCAGTCTGTAATGTCCAATCTCTCCTTATCCCAGTCTGTAATGTCCAATCTCTCCTTGTCCCAGTCTGTATTGTCCAATCTCTCCTTATCCCAGTCTGTAATGTCCAATCTCTCCTTGTCCCAGTCTGTAATGTCCAATCTCTCCTTGTCCCAGTCTGTAATGTTTCTCTCCTTATCCCAGTCTGTAATGTTTCTCTCCTTGTCCCAGTCTGTAATGTCCAATCTCTCCTTATCCCAGTCTGTAATGTCCAATCTCTCCTTATCCCAGTCTGTAATGTCCAATCTCTCCTTGTCCCAGTCTGTAATGTCCAATCTCTCCTTGTCCCAGTCTGTAATGTTTCTCTCCTTGTCCCAGTCTGTAATGTCCAATCTCTCCTTGTCCCAGTCTGTAATGTCCAATCTCTCCTTGTCCCAGTCTGTAATGTCCAATCTCTCCTTGTCCCAGTCTGTAATGTCCAATCTCTCCTTATCCCAGTCTGTAATGTCCAATCTCTCCTTGTCCCAGTCTGTAATGTCCAATCTCTCCTTATCCCAGTCTGTAATGTCCAATCTCTCCTTATCCCAGTCTGTAATGTCCAATCTCTCCTTGTCCCAGTCTGTAATGTCCAATCTCTCCTTATCCCAGTCTGTAATGTCCAATCTCTCCTTATCTCAGTCTGTAATGTTCAACCTCTCCTTATCCCAGTCTGTAATGTCCAATCTCTCCTTATCCCAGTCTGTAATGTCCAATCTCTCCTTATCCCAGTCTGTAATGTCCAATCTCTCCTTATCTCAGTCTGTAATGTTCAACCTCTCCTTATCCCAGTCTGTAATGTCCAATCTCTCCTTATCCCAGTCTGTAATGTCCAATCTCTCCTTGTCCCAGTCTGTAATGTCCAATCTCTACTTATCCCAGTCTGTAATGTCCAATCTCTCCTTATCCCAGTCTGTAATGTCCAATCTCTCCTTAACCCAGTCTGTAATGTTTCTCTCCTTGTCCCAGTCTGTAATGTCCAATCTCTCCTTATCCCAGTCTGTAATGTCCAATCTCTCCTTATCCCAGTCTGTAATGTCCAATCTCTCCTTAACCCAGTCTGTAATGTTTCTCTCCTTGTCCCAGTCTGTAATGTCCAATCTCTCCTTATCCCAGTCTGTAATGTTTCTCTCCTTGTCCCAGTCTGTAATGTTTCTCTCCTTATCCCAGTCTGTAATGTCCAATCTCTCCTTGTCCCAGTCTGTAATGTCCAATCTCTCCTTGTCCCAGTCTGTAATGTCCAATCTCTCCTTGTCCCAGTCTGTAATGTCCAATCTCTCCTTGTCCCAGTCTGTAATGTCCAATCTCTCCTTGTCCCAGTCTGTAATGTCCAATCTCTCCTTATCCCAGTCTGTAATGTCCAATCTCTCCTTGTCCCAGTCTGTAATGTTTCTCTCCTTGTCCCAGTCTGTAATGTCCAATCTCTCCTTGTCCCAGTCTGTAATGTCCAATCTCTCCTTGTCCCAGTCTGTAATGTCCAATCTCTCCTTGTCCCAGTCTGTAATGTCCAATCTCTCCTTATCCCAGTCTGTAATGTCCAATCTCTCCTTATCCCAGTCTGTAATGTCCAATCTCTCCTTGTCCCAGTCTGTAATGTCCAATCTCTCCTTATCCCAGTCTGTAATGTCCAATCTCTCCTTATCCCAGTCTGTAATGTCCAATCTCTCCTTATCCCAGTCTGTAATGTCCAATCTCTCCTTGTCCCAGTCTGTAATGTCCAATCTCTCCTTGTCCCAGTCTGTAATGTCCAATCTCTCCTTGTCCCAGTCTGTAATGTCCAATCTCTCCTTATCCCAGTCTGTAATGTCCAATCTCTCCTTATCCCAGTCTGTAATGTCCAATCTCTCCTTATCCCAGTCTGTAATGTCCAATCTCTCCTTATCCCAGTCTATAATGTCCAATCTCTCCTTGTCCCAGTCTGTAATGTTTCTCTCCTTGTCCCAGTCTGTAATGTCCAACCTCTTCTTATCCCAGTCTGTAATGTCCAATCTCTCCTTGTCCCAGTCTGTAATGTCCAATCTCTCCTTGTCCCAGTCTGTAATGTCCAATCTCTCCTTATCCCAGTCTGTAATGTCCAATCTCTCCTTGTCCAAGTCTGTAATGTCCAACCTCTCCTTATCCCAGTCTGTAATGTTTCTCTCCTTATCCCAGTCTGTAATGTCCAATCTCTCCTTATCCCAGTCTGTAATGTTTCTCTCCTTATCCCAGTCTGTAATGTCCAATCTCTCCTTGTCCCAGTCTGTAATGTCCAATCTCTCCTTATCCCAGTCTGTAATGTTTCTCTCCTTATCCCAGTCTGTAATGTCCAATCTCTCCTTGTCCCAGTCTGTAATGTCCAATCTCTCCTTATCCCAGTCTGTAATGTTTCTCTCCTTGTCCCAGTCTGTAATGTCCAATCTCTCCTTGTCCCAGTCTGTAATGTCCAATTTCTCCTTGTCCCAGTCTGTAATGTCCAATCTCTCCTTGTCCCAGTCTGTAATGTCCAATCTCTCCTTATCCCAGTCTGTAATGTCCAATCTCTCCTTGTCCCAGTCTGTAATGTTTCTCTCCTTGTCCCAGTCTGTAATGTCCAATCTCTCCTTAGCCCAGTCTGTAATGTCCAATCTCTCCTTATCCCAGTCTGTAATGTCCAATCTCTCCTTATCCAAGTCTGTAATGTCCAATCTCTCCTTAGCCCAGTCTGTAATGTCCAATCTCTCCTTATCCCAGTCTGTAATGTCCAATCTCTCCTTATCCCAGTCTGTAATGTTTCTCTCCTTGTCCCAGTCTGTAATGTCCAATCTCTCCTTGTCCCAGTCTGTAATGTCCAATCTCTCCTTGTCCCAGTCTGTAATGTCCAATCTCTCCTTGTCCCAGTCTGTAATGTCCAATCTCTCCTTATCCCACTCTGTAATGTCCAATCTCTCCTTATCCCAGTCTGTAATGTCCAATCTCTCCTTGTCCCAGTCTGTAATGTTTCTCTCCTTGTCCCAGTCTGTAATGTCCAATCTCTCCTTAACCCAGTCTGTAATGTCCAATCTCTCCTTGTCCCAGTCTGTAATGTCCAATCTCTCCTTATCCCAGTCTGTAATGTCCAATCTCTCCTTATCCCAGTCTGTAATGTCCAATCTCTCCTTGTCCCAGTCTGTAATGTCCAATCTCTCCTTATCCCAGTCTGTAATGTCCAATCTCTCCTTATCTCAGTCTGTAATGTTCAACCTCTCCTTATCCAGTCTTTAATCCCCACATGTTTTAAGATGACCACCATCATTCTAGAACTTTAAGGCTTTAAGCCCCAATGACTAACCGCCCTGTAGCCCTCACAGCTGTAGTCATGAAGGGCTTTGAGAAGCTGGTTATGGCACACATCAACTCCACCACTCTGGACCCACTCCAGTTTACATACCGCCCCAACAGATCCACAGACGACGCAATCTCAGGTGCACACTGCCCTCACCCACCTAGATGAGAGGAATACCTACAGTGAGCTCCAAAAGTATTGGGACAGTGACCCATTTGTTGCTTTGGCTCTGTACTCCAGCACTTTGGATTTGAAATGATACAACGACTCTGAGGTTAAAGTGCAGACTGTCAGCTCCAATTTGAGGGTATTTTCATCCATATCGGCTAAACCGTTTAGAAATTGCAGCACTTTTTGTACATAGGCCCCCCATTTTGGGGGGGTTATGGTTAGGTCTGGTACTCTACAGGGTTGTCTCCTGGTCTAGAGGGTTATGGTTAGGTCTGGTACTCTACAGGGTTGTCTCCTCCTGGTCTAGAGGGTTATGGTTAGGTCTGGTACTCTACAGGGTTATCTCCTAATGGTCTAGAGGGTTATGGTTAGGTCTGGTACTCTACAGGGTTGTCTCCTCCTGGTCTAGAGGGTTATGGTTAGGTCTGGTACTCTACAGGGTTGTCTCCTGGTCTAGAGGGTTATGGTTAGGTCTGGTACTCTACAGGGTTGTCTCCTCCTGGTCTAGAGGGTTATGGTTAGGTCTGGTACTCTACAGGGTTATCTCCTCCTGGTCTAGAGGGTTATGGTTAGGTCTGGTACTCTACAGGGTTATCTCCTCCTGGTCTAGAGGGTTATGGTTAGGTCTGGTACTCTACAGGGTTGTCTCCTGGTCTAGAGGGTTATGGTTAGGTCTGGTACTCTACAGGGTCTCCTCCTGGTCTAGAGGGTTATGGTTAGGTCTGGTACTCTACAGGGTTGTCTCCTGGTCTAGAGGGTTATGGTTAGGTCTGGTACTCTACAGGGTTGTCTCCTCCTGGTCTAGAGGGTTATGGTTAGGTCTGGTACTCTACAGGGTTGTCTCCTGGTCTAGAGGGTTATGGTTAGGTCTGGTACTCTACAGGGTTATATCCTCCTGGTCTAGAGGGTTATGGTTAGGTCTGGTACTCTACAGGGTTGTCTCCTGGTCTAGAGGGTTATGGTTAGGTCTGGTACTCTACAGGGTTATCTCCTCCTGGTCTAGAGGGTTATGGTTAGGTCTGGTACTCTACAGGGTTGTCTCCTCCTGGTCTAGAGGGTTATGGTTAGGTCTGGTACTCTACAGGGTTGTCTCCTCCTGGTCTAGAGGGTTATGGTTAGGTCTGGTACTCTACAGGGTTGTCTCCTCCTGGTCTAGAGGGTTATGGTTAGGTCTGGTACTCTACAGGGTTGTCTCCTGGTCTAGAGGGTTATGGTTAGGTCTGGTACTCTACAGGGTTGTCTCCTCCTGGTCTAGAGGGTTATGGTTAGGTCTGGTACTCTACAGGGTTGTCTCCTCCTGGTCTAGAGGGTTATGGTTAGGTCTGGTACTCTACAGGGTTGTCTCCTGGTCTAGAGGGTTATGGTTAGGTCTGGTACTCTACAGGGTTGTCTCCTTGTCTAGAGGGTTATGGTTAGGTCTGGTACTCTACAGGGTTGTCTCCTTGTCTAGAGGGTTATGGTTAGGTCTGGTACTCTACAGGGTTGTCTCCTCCTGGTCTAGAGGGTTATGGTTAGGTCTGGTACTCTACAGGGTTATCTCCTCCTGGTCTAGAGGGTTATGGTTAGGTCTGGTACTCTACAGGGTTGTCTCCTCCTGGTCTAGAGGGTTATGGTTAGGTCTGGTACTCTACAGGGTTGTCTCCTGGTCTAGAGGGTTATGGTTAGGTCTGGTACTCTACAGGGTTGTCTCCTGGTCTAGAGGGTTATGGTTAGGTCTGGTACTCTACAGGGTTGTCTCCTGGTCTAGAGGGTTATGGTTAGGTCTGGTACTCTACAGGGTTGTCTCCTCCTGGTCTAGAGGGTTATGGTTAGGTCTGGTACTCTACAGGGTTGTCTCCTGGTCTAGAGGGTTATGGTTAGGTCTGGTACTCTACAGGGTTATCTCCTCCTGGTCTAGAGGGTTATGGTTAGGTCTGGTACTCTACAGGGTTGTCTCCTCCTGGTCTAGAGGGTTATGGTTAGGTCTGGTACTCTACAGGGTTGTCTCCTCCTGGTCTAGAGGGTTATGATTAGGTCTGGTACTCTACAGGGTTGTCTCCTCCTGGTCTAGAGGGTTATGGTTAGGTCTGGTACTCTACAGGGTTGTCTCCTCCTGGTCTAGAGGGTTATGGTTAGGTCTGGTACTCTACAGGGTTGTCTCCTCCTGGTCTAGAGGGTTATGGTTAGGTCTGGTACTCTACAGGGTTGTCTCCTCCTGGTCTAGAGGGTTATGGTTAGGTCTGGTACTCTACAGGGTTATCTCCTCCTGGTCTAGAGGGTTATGGTTAGGTCTGGTACTCTACAGGGTTATCTCCTGGTCTAGAGGGTTATGGTTAGGTCTGGTACTCTACAGGGTTGTCTCCTGGTCTAGAGGGTTATGGTTAGGTCTGGTACTCTACAGGGTTGTCTCCTCCTGGTCTAGAGGGTTATGGTTAGGTCTGGTACTCTACAGGGTTGTCTCCTCCTGGTCTAGAGGGTTATGGTTAGGTCTGGTACTCTACAGGGTTGTCTCCTCCTGGTCTAGAGGGTTATGGTTAGGTCTGGTACTCTACAGGGTTGTCTCCTCCTGGTCTAGAGGGTTATGGTTAGGTCTGGTACTCTACAGGGTTGTCTCCTCCTGGTCTAGAGGGTTATGGTTAGGTCTGGTACTCTACAGGGTTGTCTCCTGGTCTAGAGGGTTATGGTTAGGTCTGGTACTCTACAGGGTTGTCTCCTCCTGGTCTAGAGGGTTATGGTTAGGTCTGGTACTCTACAGGGTTGTCTCCTGGTCTAGAGGGTTATGGTTAGGTCTGGTACTCTACAGGGTTGTCTCCTGGTCTAGAGGGTTATGGTTAGGTCTGGTACTCTACAGGGTTGTCTCCTCCTGGTCTAGAGGGTTATGGTTAGGTCTGGTACTCTACAGGGTTGTCTCCTCCTGGTCTAGAGGGTTATGGTTAGGTCTGGTACTCTACAGGGTTGTCTCCTCCTGGTCTAGAGGGTTATGGTTAGGTCTGGTACTCTACAGGGTTGTCTCCTCCTGGTCTAGAGGGTTATGGTTAGGTCTGGTACTCTACAGGGTTGTCTCCTCCTGGTCTAGAGGGTTATGGTTAGGTCTGGTACTCTACAGGGTTGTCTCCTGGTCTAGAGGGTTATGGTTAGGTCTGGTACTCTACAGGGTTGTCTCCTCCTGGTCTAGAGGGTTATGGTTAGGTCTGGTACTCTACAGGGTTGTCTCCTCCTGGTCTAGAGGGTTATGGTTAGGTCTGGTACTCTACAGGGTTGTCTCCTGGTCTAGAGGGTTATGGTTAGGTCTGGTACTCTACAGGGTTGTCTCCTGGTCTAGAGGGTTATGGTTAGGTCTGGTACTCTACAGGGTTGTCTCCTCCTGGTCTAGAGGGTTATGGTTAGGTCTGGTACTCTACAGGGTTGTCTCCTCCTGGTCTAGAGGGTTATGGTTAGGTCTGGTACTCTACAGGGTTGTCTCCTCCTGGTCTAGAGGGTTATGGTTAGGTCTGGTACTCTACAGGGTTGTCTCCTGGTCTAGAGGGTTATGGTTAGGTCTGGTACTCTACAGGGTTATCTCCTGGTCTAGAGGGTTATGGTTAGGTCTGGTACTCTACAGGGTTGTCTCCTCCTGGTCTAGAGGGTTATGGTTAGGTCTGGTACACTACAGGGTTGTCTCCTCCTGGTCTAGAGGGTTATGGTTAGGTCTGGTACTCTACAGGGTTGTCTCCTGGTCTAGAGGGTTATGGTTAGGTCTGGTACTCTACAGAGTTGTCTCCTGGTCTAGAGGGTTATGGTTAGGTCTGGTACTCTACAGGGTTGTCTCCTGGTCTAGAGGGTTGTGGTTAGGTCTGGTACTCTACAGGGTTATCTCCTGGTCTAGAGGGTTATGGTTAGGTCTGGTACTCTACAGGGTTGTCTCCTGGTCTAGAGGGTTATGGTTAGGTCTGGTACTCTACAGGGTTGTCTCCTGGTCTAGAGGGTTATGGTTAGGTCTGGTACTCTACAGGGTTGTCTCCTCCTGGTCTAGAGGGTTATGGTTAGGTCTGGTACTCTACAGGGTTGTCTCCTGGTCTAGAGGGTTATGGTTAGGTCTGGTACTCTACAGGGTTGTCTCCTGGTCTAGAGGGTTATGGTTAGGTCTGGTACTCTACAGGGTTGTCTCCTTGTCTAGAGGGTTATGGTTAGGTCTGGTACTCTACAGGGTTGTCTCCTCCTGGTCTAGAGGGTTATGGTTAGGTCTGGTACTCTACAGAGTTGTCTCCTGGTCTAGAGGGTTATGGTTAGGTCTGGTACTCTACAGGGTTATCTCCTCCTGGTCTAGAGGGTTATGGTTAGGTCTGGTACTCTACAGGGTTGTCTCCTCCTGGTCTAGAGGGTTATGGTTAGGTCTGGTACTCTACAGGGTTGTCTCCTGGTCTAGAGGGTTATGGTTAGGTCTGGTACTCTACAGGGTTGTCTCCTGGTCTAGAGGGTTATGGTTAGGTCTGGTACTCTACAGGGTTGTCTCCTGGTCTAGAGGGTTATGGTTAGGTCTGGTACTCTACAGGGTTGTCTCCTCCTGGTCTAGAGGGTTATGGTTAGGTCTGGTACTCTACAGGGTTGTCTCCTGGTCTAGAGGGTTATGGTTAGGTCTGGTACTCTACAGGGTTATCTCCTCCTGGTCTAGAGGGTTATGGTTAGGTCTGGTACTCTACAGGGTTGTCTCCTCCTGGTCTAGAGGGTTATGGTTAGGTCTGGTACTCTACAGGGTTGTCTCCTCCTGGTCTAGAGGGTTATGGTTAGGTCTGGTACTCTACAGGGTTGTCTCCTCCTGGTCTAGATGGTTATGGTTAGGTCTGGTACTCTACAGGGTTGTCTCCTCCTGGTCTAGAGGGTTATGGTTAGGTCTGGTACTCTACAGGGTTGTCTCCTGGTCTAGAGGGTTATGGTTAGGTCTGGTACTCTACAGGGTTGTCTCCTCCTGGTCTAGAGGGTTATGGTTAGGTCTGGTACTCTACAGGGTTGTCTCCTCCTGGTCTAGAGGGTTATGGTTAGGTCTGGTACTCTACAGGGTTGTCTCCTGGTCTAGAGGGTTATGGTTAGGTCTGGTACTCTACAGGGTTGTCTCCTCCTGGTCTAGAGGGTTATGGTTAGGTCTGGTACTCTACAGGGTTATCTCCTCCTGGTCTAGAGGGTTATGGTTAGGTCTGGTACTCTACAGGGTTATCTCCTGGTCTAGAGGGTTATGGTTAGGTCTGGTACTCTACAGGGTTGTCTCCTGGTCTAGAGGGTTATGGTTAGGTCTGGTACTCTACAGGGTTGTCTCCTCCTGGTCTAGAGGGTTATGGTTAGGTCTGGTACTCTACAGGGTTGTCTCCTCCTGGTCTAGAGGGTTATGGTTAGGTCTGGTACTCTACAGGGTTATCTCCTCCTGGTCTAGAGGGTTATGGTTAGGTTTGGTACTCTACAGGGTTGTCTCCTCCTGGTCTAGAGGGTTATGGTTAGGTCTGGTACTCTACAGGGTTGTCTCCTCCTGGTCTAGAGGGTTATGGTTAGGTCTGGTGCTCTACAGGGTTGTCTCCTGGTCTAGAGGGTTATGGTTAGGTCTGGTACTCTACAGGGTTGTCTCCTCCTGGTCTAGAGGGTTATGGTTAGGTCTGGTACTCTACAGGGTTATCTCCTCCTGGTCTAGAGGGTTATGGTTAGGTCTGGTACTCTACAGCGTTGTCTCCTCCTGGTCTAGAGGGTTATGGTTAGGTCTGGTACTCTACAGGGTTGTCTCCTCCTGGTCTAGAGGGTTATGGTTAGGTCTGGTACTCTACAGGGTTATCTCCTCCTGGTCTAGAGGGTTATGGTTAGGTCTGGTACTCTACAGGGTTGTCTCCTGGTCTAGAGGGTTATGGTTAGGTCTGGTACTCTACAGGGTTGTCTCCTCCTGGTCTAGAGGGTTATGGTTAGGTCTGGTACTCTACAGGGTTGTCTCCTGGTCTAGAGGGTTATGGTTAGGTCTGGTACTCTACAGGGTTATCTCCTCCTGGTCTAGAGGGTTATGGTTAGGTCTGGTACTCTACAGGGTTATCTCCTCCTGGTCTAGAGGGTTATGGTTAGGTCTTGTACTCTACAGGGTTGTCTCCTGGTCTAGAGGGTTATGGTTAGGTCTGGTACTCTACAGGGTTGTCTCCTCCTGGTCTAGAGGGTTATGGTTAGGTCTGGTACTCTACAGGGTTGTCTCCTCCTGGTCTAGAGGGTTATGGTTAGGTCTGGTACTCTACAGGGTTGTCTCCTCCTGGTCTAGAGGGTTATGGTTAGGTCTGGTACTCTACAGGGTTGTTTCCTCCTGGTCTAGAGGGTTATGGTTAGGTCTGGTACTCTACAGGGTTGTCTCCTGGTCTAGAGGGTTATGGTTAGGTCTGGTACTCTACAGGGTTGTCTCCTCCTGGTCTAGAGGGTTATGGTTAGGTCTGGTACTCTACAGGGTTGTCTCCTCCTGGTCTAGAGGGTTATGGTTAGGTCTGGTACTCTACAGGGTTATCTCCTCCTGGTCTAGAGGGTTATGGTTAGGTCTGGTACTCTACAGGGTTGTCTCCTCCTGGTCTAGAGGGTTATGGTTAGGTCTGGTACTCTACAGGGTTGTCTCCTGGTCTAGAGGGTTATGGTTAGGTCTGGTACTCTACAGGGTTGTCTCCTCCTGGTCTAGAGGGTTATGGTTAGGTCTGGTACTCTACAGGGTTGTCTCCTCCTGGTCTAGAGGGTTATGGTTAGGTCTGGTACTCTACAGGGTTGTCTCCTCCTGGTCTAGAGGGTTATGGTTAGGTCTGGTACTCTACAGGGTTGTCTCCTGGTCTAGAGGGTTATGGTTAGGTCTGGTACTCTACAGGGTTGTCTCCTCCTGGTCTAGAGGGTTATGGTTAGGTCTGGTACTCTACAGGGTTATCTCCTCCTGGTCTAGAGGGTTATGGTTAGGTCTGGTACTCTACAGGGTTGTCTCCTGGTCTAGAGGGTTATGGTTAGGTCTGGTACTCTACAGGGTTGTCTCCTCCTGGTCTAGAGGGTTATGGTTAGGTCTGGTACTCTACAGGGTTGTCTCCTGGTCTAGAGGGTTATGGTTAGGTCTGGTACTCTACAGGGTTGTCTCCTGGTCTAGAGGGTTATGGTTAGGTCTGGTACTCTACAGGGTTGTCTCCTTGTCTAGAGGGTTATGGTTAGGTCTGGTACTCTACAGGGTTGTCTCCTCCTGGTCTAGAGGGTTATGGTTAGGTCTGGTACTCTACAGAGTTGTCTCCTGGTCTAGAGGGTTATGGTTAGGTCTGGTACTCTACAGGGTTATCTCCTCCTGGTCTAGAGGGTTATGGTTAGGTCTGGTACTCTACAGGGTTGTCTCCTCCTGGTCTAGAGGGTTATGGTTAGGTCTGGTACTCTACAGGGTTGTCTCCTGGTCTAGAGGGTTATGGTTAGGTCTGGTACTCTACAGGGTTGTCTCCTGGTCTAGAGGGTTATGGTTAGGTCTGGTACTCTACAGGGTTGTCTCCTGGTCTAGAGGGTTATGGTTAGGTCTGGTACTCTACAGGGTTGTCTCCTCCTGGTCTAGAGGGTTATGGTTAGGTCTGGTACTCTACAGGGTTGTCTCCTGGTCTAGAGGGTTATGGTTAGGTCTGGTACTCTACAGGGTTATCTCCTCCTGGTCTAGAGGGTTATGGTTAGGTCTGGTACTCTACAGGGTTGTCTCCTCCTGGTCTAGAGGGTTATGGTTAGGTCTGGTACTCTACAGGGTTGTCTCCTCCTGGTCTAGAGGGTTATGGTTAGGTCTGGTACTCTACAGGGTTGTCTCCTCCTGGTCTAGATGGTTATGGTTAGGTCTGGTACTCTACAGGGTTGTCTCCTCCTGGTCTAGAGGGTTATGGTTAGGTCTGGTACTCTACAGGGTTGTCTCCTGGTCTAGAGGGTTATGGTTAGGTCTGGTACTCTACAGGGTTGTCTCCTCCTGGTCTAGAGGGTTATGGTTAGGTCTGGTACTCTACAGGGTTGTCTCCTCCTGGTCTAGAGGGTTATGGTTAGGTCTGGTACTCTACAGGGTTGTCTCCTGGTCTAGAGGGTTATGGTTAGGTCTGGTACTCTACAGGGTTGTCTCCTCCTGGTCTAGAGGGTTATGGTTAGGTCTGGTACTCTACAGGGTTGTCTCCTGGTCTAGAGGGTTATGGTTAGGTCTGGTACTCTACAGGGTTGTCTCCTCCTGGTCTAGAGGGTTATGGTTAGGTCTGGTACTCTACAGGGTTGTCTCCTCCTGGTCTAGAGGGTTATGGTTAGGTCTGGTACTCTACAGGGTTATCTCCTCCTGGTCTAGAGGGTTATGGTTAGGTTTGGTACTCTACAGGGTTATCTCCTCCTGGTCTAGAGGGTTATGGTTAGGTTTGGTACTCTACAGGGTTGTCTCCTCCTGGTCTAGAGGGTTATGGTTAGGTCTGGTACTCTACAGGGTTGTCTCCTCCTGGTCTAGAGGGTTATGGTTAGGTCTGGTACTCTACAGGGTTGTCTCCTCCTGGTCTAGAGGGTTATGGTTAGGTCTGGTACTCTACAGGGTTGTCTCCTCCTGGTCTAGAGGTTTATGGTTAGGTCTGGTACTCTACAGGGTTGTCTCCTCCTGGTCTAGAGGGTTATGGTTAGGTCTGGTACTCTACAGGGTTGTCTCCTCCTGGTCTAGAGGGTTATGGTTAGGTCTGGTACTCTACAGGGTTGTCTCCTCCTGGTCTAGAGGGTTATGGTTAGGTCTGGTACTCTACAGGGTTATCTCCTCCTGGTCTAGAGGGTTATGGTTAGGTCTGGTACTCTACAGGGTTGTCTCCTCCTGGTCTAGAGGGTTATGGTTAGGTCTGGTACTCTACAGGGTTGTCTCCTCCTGGTCTAGAGGGTTATGGTTAGGTCTGGTACTCTACAGGGTTGTCTCCTCCTGGTCTAGAGGGTTATGGTTAGGTCTGGTACTCTACAGGGTTGTCTCCTGGTCTAGAGGGTTATGGTTAGGTCTGGTACTCTACAGGGTTATCTCCTGGTCTAGAGGGTTATGGTTAGGTCTGGTACTCTACAGGGTTGTCTCCTCCTGGTCTAGAGGGTTATGGTTAGGTCTGGTACACTACAGGGTTGTCTCCTCCTGGTCTAGAGGGTTATGGTTAGGTCTGGTACTCTACAGGGTTGTCTCCTGGTCTAGAGGGTTATGGTTAGGTCTGGTACTCTACAGAGTTGTCTCCTGGTCTAGAGGGTTATGGTTAGGTCTGGTACTCTACAGGGTTGTCTCCTGGTCTAGAGGGTTGTGGTTAGGTCTGGTACTCTACAGGGTTATCTCCTGGTCTAGAGGGTTATGGTTAGGTCTGGTACTCTACAGGGTTGTCTCCTGGTCTAGAGGGTTATGGTTAGGTCTGGTACTCTACAGGGTTGTCTCCTGGTCTAGAGGGTTATGGTTAGGTCTGGTACTCTACAGGGTTGTCTCCTCCTGGTCTAGAGGGTTATGGTTAGGTCTGGTACTCTACAGGGTTGTCTCCTGGTCTAGAGGGTTATGGTTAGGTCTGGTACTCTACAGGGTTGTCTCCTGGTCTAGAGGGTTATGGTTAGGTCTGGTACTCTACAGGGTTGTCTCCTTGTCTAGAGGGTTATGGTTAGGTCTGGTACTCTACAGGGTTGTCTCCTCCTGGTCTAGAGGGTTATGGTTAGGTCTGGTACTCTACAGAGTTGTCTCCTGGTCTAGAGGGTTATGGTTAGGTCTGGTACTCTACAGGGTTATCTCCTCCTGGTCTAGAGGGTTATGGTTAGGTCTGGTACTCTACAGGGTTGTCTCCTCCTGGTCTAGAGGGTTATGGTTAGGTCTGGTACTCTACAGGGTTGTCTCCTGGTCTAGAGGGTTATGGTTAGGTCTGGTACTCTACAGGGTTGTCTCCTGGTCTAGAGGGTTATGGTTAGGTCTGGTACTCTACAGGGTTGTCTCCTGGTCTAGAGGGTTATGGTTAGGTCTGGTACTCTACAGGGTTGTCTCCTCCTGGTCTAGAGGGTTATGGTTAGGTCTGGTACTCTACAGGGTTGTCTCCTGGTCTAGAGGGTTATGGTTAGGTCTGGTACTCTACAGGGTTATCTCCTCCTGGTCTAGAGGGTTATGGTTAGGTCTGGTACTCTACAGGGTTGTCTCCTCCTGGTCTAGAGGGTTATGGTTAGGTCTGGTACTCTACAGGGTTGTCTCCTCCTGGTCTAGAGGGTTATGGTTAGGTCTGGTACTCTACAGGGTTGTCTCCTCCTGGTCTAGATGGTTATGGTTAGGTCTGGTACTCTACAGGGTTGTCTCCTCCTGGTCTAGAGGGTTATGGTTAGGTCTGGTACTCTACAGGGTTGTCTCCTGGTCTAGAGGGTTATGGTTAGGTCTGGTACTCTACAGGGTTGTCTCCTCCTGGTCTAGAGGGTTATGGTTAGGTCTGGTACTCTACAGGGTTGTCTCCTCCTGGTCTAGAGGGTTATGGTTAGGTCTGGTACTCTACAGGGTTGTCTCCTGGTCTAGAGGGTTATGGTTAGGTCTGGTACTCTACAGGGTTGTCTCCTCCTGGTCTAGAGGGTTATGGTTAGGTCTGGTACTCTACAGGGTTATCTCCTCCTGGTCTAGAGGGTTATGGTTAGGTCTGGTACTCTACAGGGTTATCTCCTGGTCTAGAGGGTTATGGTTAGGTCTGGTACTCTACAGGGTTGTCTCCTGGTCTAGAGGGTTATGGTTAGGTCTGGTACTCTACAGGGTTGTCTCCTCCTGGTCTAGAGGGTTATGGTTAGGTCTGGTACTCTACAGGGTTGTCTCCTCCTGGTCTAGAGGGTTATGGTTAGGTCTGGTACTCTACAGGGTTATCTCCTCCTGGTCTAGAGGGTTATGGTTAGGTTTGGTACTCTACAGGGTTGTCTCCTCCTGGTCTAGAGGGTTATGGTTAGGTCTGGTACTCTACAGGGTTGTCTCCTCCTGGTCTAGAGGGTTATGGTTAGGTCTGGTGCTCTACAGGGTTGTCTCCTGGTCTAGAGGGTTATGGTTAGGTCTGGTACTCTACAGGGTTGTCTCCTCCTGGTCTAGAGGGTTATGGTTAGGTCTGGTACTCTACAGGGTTATCTCCTCCTGGTCTAGAGGGTTATGGTTAGGTCTGGTACTCTACAGCGTTGTCTCCTCCTGGTCTAGAGGGTTATGGTTAGGTCTGGTACTCTACAGGGTTGTCTCCTCCTGGTCTAGAGGGTTATGGTTAGGTCTGGTACTCTACAGGGTTATCTCCTCCTGGTCTAGAGGGTTATGGTTAGGTCTGGTACTCTACAGGGTTGTCTCCTGGTCTAGAGGGTTATGGTTAGGTCTGGTACTCTACAGGGTTGTCTCCTCCTGGTCTAGAGGGTTATGGTTAGGTCTGGTACTCTACAGGGTTGTCTCCTGGTCTAGAGGGTTATGGTTAGGTCTGGTACTCTACAGGGTTATCTCCTCCTGGTCTAGAGGGTTATGGTTAGGTCTGGTACTCTACAGGGTTATCTCCTCCTGGTCTAGAGGGTTATGGTTAGGTCTGGTACTCTACAGGGTTGTCTCCTGGTCTAGAGGGTTATGGTTAGGTCTGGTACTCTACAGGGTTGTCTCCTCCTGGTCTAGAGGGTTATGGTTAGGTCTGGTACTCTACAGGGTTGTCTCCTCCTGGTCTAGAGGGTTATGGTTAGGTCTGGTACTCTACAGGGTTGTCTCCTCCTGGTCTAGAGGGTTATGGTTAGGTCTGGTACTCTACAGGGTTGTTTCCTCCTGGTCTAGAGGGTTATGGTTAGGTCTGGTACTCTACAGGGTTGTCTCCTGGTCTAGAGGGTTATGGTTAGGTCTGGTACTCTACAGGGTTGTCTCCTCCTGGTCTAGAGGGTTATGGTTAGGTCTGGTACTCTACAGGGTTGTCTCCTCCTGGTCTAGAGGGTTATGGTTAGGTCTGGTACTCTACAGGGTTGTCTCCTCCTGGTCTAGAGGGTTATGGTTAGGTCTGGTACTCTACAGGGTTGTCTCCTCCTGGTCTAGAGGGTTATGGTTAGGTCTGGTACTCTACAGGGTTGTCTCCTGGTCTAGAGGGTTATGGTTAGGTCTGGTACTCTACAGGGTTGTCTCCTCCTGGTCTAGAGGGTTATGGTTAGGTCTGGTACTCTACAGGGTTGTCTCCTCCTGGTCTAGAGGGTTATGGTTAGGTCTGGTACTCTACAGGGTTGTCTCCTCCTGGTCTAGAGGGTTATGGTTAGGTCTGGTACTCTACAGGGTTGTCTCCTGGTCTAGAGGGTTATGGTTAGGTCTGGTACTCTACAGGGTTGTCTCCTCCTGGTCTAGAGGGTTATGGTTAGGTCTGGTACTCTACAGGGTTGTCTCCTCCTGGTCTAGAGGGTTATGGTTAGGTCTGGTACTCTACAGGGTTGTCTCCTGGTCTAGAGGGTTATGGTTAGGTCTGGTACTCTACAGGGTTGTCTCCTCCTGGTCTAGAGGGTTATGGTTAGGTCTGGTACTCTACAGGGTTGTCTCCTGGTCTAGAGGGTTATGGTTAGGTCTGGTACTCTACAGGGTTGTCTCCTGGTCTAGAGGGTTATGGTTAGGTCTGGTACTCTACAGGGTTGTCTCCTTGTCTAGAGGGTTATGGTTAGGTCTGGTACTCTACAGGGTTGTCTCCTCCTGGTCTAGAGGGTTATGGTTAGGTCTGGTACTCTACAGAGTTGTCTCCTGGTCTAGAGGGTTATGGTTAGGTCTGGTACTCTACAGGGTTATCTCCTCCTGGTCTAGAGGGTTATGGTTAGGTCTGGTACTCTACAGGGTTGTCTCCTCCTGGTCTAGAGGGTTATGGTTAGGTCTGGTACTCTACAGGGTTGTCTCCTGGTCTAGAGGGTTATGGTTAGGTCTGGTACTCTACAGGGTTGTCTCCTGGTCTAGAGGGTTATGGTTAGGTCTGGTACTCTACAGGGTTGTCTCCTGGTCTAGAGGGTTATGGTTAGGTCTGGTACTCTACAGGGTTGTCTCCTCCTGGTCTAGAGGGTTATGGTTAGGTCTGGTACTCTACAGGGTTGTCTCCTGGTCTAGAGGGTTATGGTTAGGTCTGGTACTCTACAGGGTTATCTCCTCCTGGTCTAGAGGGTTATGGTTAGGTCTGGTACTCTACAGGGTTGTCTCCTCCTGGTCTAGAGGGTTATGGTTAGGTCTGGTACTCTACAGGGTTGTCTCCTCCTGGTCTAGAGGGTTATGGTTAGGTCTGGTACTCTACAGGGTTGTCTCCTCCTGGTCTAGATGGTTATGGTTAGGTCTGGTACTCTACAGGGTTGTCTCCTCCTGGTCTAGAGGGTTATGGTTAGGTCTGGTACTCTACAGGGTTGTCTCCTGGTCTAGAGGGTTATGGTTAGGTCTGGTACTCTACAGGGTTGTCTCCTCCTGGTCTAGAGGGTTATGGTTAGGTCTGGTACTCTACAGGGTTGTCTCCTCCTGGTCTAGAGGGTTATGGTTAGGTCTGGTACTCTACAGGGTTGTCTCCTGGTCTAGAGGGTTATGGTTAGGTCTGGTACTCTACAGGGTTGTCTCCTCCTGGTCTAGAGGGTTATGGTTAGGTCTGGTACTCTACAGGGTTGTCTCCTGGTCTAGAGGGTTATGGTTAGGTCTGGTACTCTACAGGGTTGTCTCCTCCTGGTCTAGAGGGTTATGGTTAGGTCTGGTACTCTACAGGGTTGTCTCCTCCTGGTCTAGAGGGTTATGGTTAGGTCTGGTACTCTACAGGGTTGTCTCCTCCTGGTCTAGAGGGTTATGGTTAGGTCTGGTACTCTACAGGGTTATCTCCTCCTGGTCTAGAGGGTTATGGTTAGGTCTGGTACTCTACAGGGTTGTCTCCTCCTGGTCTAGAGGGTTATGGTTAGGTCTGGTACTCTACAGGGTTGTCTCCTCCTGGTCTAGAGGGTTATGGTTAGGTCTGGTACTCTACAGGGTTGTCTCCTCCTGGTCTAGAGGGTTATGGTTAGGTCTGGTACTCTACAGGGTTGTCTCCTCCTGGTCTAGAGGGTTATGGTTAGGTCTGGTACTCTACAGGGTTGTCTCCTCCTGGTCTAGAGGGTTATGGTTAGGTCTGGTACTCTACAGGGTTGTCTCCTCCTGGTCTAGAGGGTTATGGTTAGGTCTGGTACTCTACAGGGTTGTCTCCTCCTGGTCTAGAGGGTTATGGTTAGGTCTGGTACTCTACAGGGTTATCTCCTCCTGGTCTAGAGGGTTATGGTTAGGTCTGGTACTCTACAGGGTTGTCTCCTGGTCTAGAGGGTTATGGTTAGGTCTGGTACTCTACAGGGTTGTCTCCTCCTGGTCTAGAGGGTTATGGTTAGGTCTGGTACTCTACAGGGTTGTCTCCTCCTGGTCTAGAGGGTTATGGTTAGGTCTGGTACTCTACAGGGTTGTCTCCTCCTGGTCTAGAGGGTTATGGTTAGGTCTGGTACTCTACAGGGTTGTCTCCTCCTGGTCTAGAGGGTTATGGTTAGGTCTGGTACTCTACAGGGTTGTCTCCTCCTGGTCTAGAGGGTTATGGTTAGGTCTGGTACTCTACAGGGTTGTCTCCTGGTCTAGAGGGTTATGGTTAGGTCTGGTACTCTACAGGGTTGTCTCCTCCTGGTCTAGAGGGTTATGGTTAGGTCTGGTACTCTACAGGGTTGTCTCCTGGTCTAGAGGGTTATGGTTAGGTCTGGTACTCTACAGGGTTGTCTCCTGGTCTAGAGGGTTATGGTTAGGTCTGGTACTCTACAGGGTTGTCTCCTCCTGGTCTAGAGGGTTATGGTTAGGTCTGGTACTCTACAGGGTTGTCTCCTCCTGGTCTAGAGGGTTATGGTTAGGTCTGGTACTCTACAGGGTTGTCTCCTCCTGGTCTAGAGGGTTATGGTTAGGTCTGGTACTCTACAGGGTTGTCTCCTCCTGGTCTAGAGGGTTATGGTTAGGTCTGGTACTCTACAGGGTTGTCTCCTGGTCTAGAGGGTTATGGTTAGGTCTGGTACTCTACAGGGTTGTCTCCTGGTCTAGAGGGTTATGGTTAGGTCTGGTACTCTACAGGGTTGTCTTCTCCTGGTCTAGAGGGTTATGGTTAGGTCTGGTACTCTACAGGGTTGTCTCCTCCTGGTCTAGAGGGTTATGGTTAGGTCTGGTACTCTACAGGGTTGTCTCCTGGTCTAGAGGGTTATGGTTAGGTCTGGTACTCTACAGGGTTGTCTCCTGGTCTAGAGGGTTATGGTTAGGTCTGGTACTCTACAGGGTTGTCTCCTCCTGGTCTAGAGGGTTATGGTTAGGTCTGGTACTCTACAGGGTTGTCTCCTCCTGGTCTAGAGGGTTATGGTTAGGTCTGGTACTCTACAGGGTTGTCTCCTCCTGGTCTAGAGGGTTATGGTTAGGTCTGGTACTCTACAGGGTTGTCTCCTGGTCTAGAGGGTTATGGTTAGGTCTGGTACTCTACAGGGTTATCTCCTGGTCTAGAGGGTTATGGTTAGGTCTGGTACTCTACAGGGTTGTCTCCTCCTGGTCTAGAGGGTTATGGTTAGGTCTGGTACACTACAGGGTTGTCTCCTCCTGGTCTAGAGGGTTATGGTTAGGTCTGGTACTCTACAGGGTTGTCTCCTGGTCTAGAGGGTTATGGTTAGGTCTGGTACTCTACAGAGTTGTCTCCTGGTCTAGAGGGTTATGGTTAGGTCTGGTACTCTACAGGGTTGTCTCCTGGTCTAGAGGGTTGTGGTTAGGTCTGGTACTCTACAGGGTTATCTCCTGGTCTAGAGGGTTATGGTTAGGTCTGGTACTCTACAGGGTTGTCTCCTGGTCTAGAGGGTTATGGTTAGGTCTGGTACTCTACAGGGTTGTCTCCTGGTCTAGAGGGTTATGGTTAGGTCTGGTACTCTACAGGGTTGTCTCCTCCTGGTCTAGAGGGTTATGGTTAGGTCTGGTACTCTACAGGGTTGTCTCCTGGTCTAGAGGGTTATGGTTAGGTCTGGTACTCTACAGGGTTATCTCCTCCTGGTCTAGAGGGTTATGGTTAGGTCTGGTACTCTACAGGGTTGTCTCCTGGTCTAGAGGGTTATGGTTAGGTCTGGTACTCTACAGGGTTGTCTCCTGGTCTAGAGGGTTATGGTTAGGTCTGGTACTCTACAGGGTTGTTTCCTCCTGGTCTAGAGGGTTATGGTTAGGTCTGGTGCTCTACAGGGTTGTCTCCTGGTCTAGAGGGTTATGGTTAGGTCTGGTACTCTACAGGGTTGTCTCCTCCTGGTCTAGAGGGTTATGGTTAGGTCTGGTACTCTACAGGGTTATCTCCTCCTGGTCTAGAGGGTTATGGTTAGGTCTGGTACTCTACAGCGTTGTCTCCTCCTGGTCTAGAGGGTTATGGTTAGGTCTGGTACTCTACAGGGTTGTCTCCTCCTGGTCTAGAGGGTTATGGTTAGGTCTGGTACTCTACAGGGTTATCTCCTCCTGGTCTAGAGGGTTATGGTTAGGTCTGGTACTCTACAGGGTTGTCTCCTGGTCTAGAGGGTTATGGTTAGGTCTGGTACTCTACAGGGTTGTCTCCTCCTGGTCTAGAGGGTTATGGTTAGGTCTGGTACTCTACAGGGTTGTCTCCTGGTCTAGAGGGTTATGGTTAGGTCTGGTACTCTACAGGGTTATCTCCTCCTGGTCTAGAGGGTTATGGTTAGGTCTGGTACTCTACAGGGTTATCTCCTCCTGGTCTAGAGGGTTATGGTTAGGTCTTGTACTCTACAGGGTTGTCTCCTGGTCTAGAGGGTTATGGTTAGGTCTGGTACTCTACAGGGTTGTCTCCTCCTGGTCTAGAGGGTTATGGTTAGGTCTGGTACTCTACAGGGTTGTCTCCTCCTGGTCTAGAGGGTTATGGTTAGGTCTGGTACTCTACAGGGTTGTCTCCTCCTGGTCTAGAGGGTTATGGTTAGGTCTGGTACTCTACAGGGTTGTTTCCTCCTGGTCTAGAGGGTTATGGTTAGGTCTGGTACTCTACAGGGTTGTCTCCTGGTCTAGAGGGTTATGGTTAGGTCTGGTACTCTACAGGGTTGTCTCCTCCTGGTCTAGAGGGTTATGGTTAGGTCTGGTACTCTACAGGGTTGTCTCCTCCTGGTCTAGAGGGTTATGGTTAGGTCTGGTACTCTACAGGGTTATCTCCTCCTGGTCTAGAGGGTTATGGTTAGGTCTGGTACTCTACAGGGTTGTCTCCTCCTGGTCTAGAGGGTTATGGTTAGGTCTGGTACTCTACAGGGTTGTCTCCTGGTCTAGAGGGTTATGGTTAGGTCTGGTACTCTACAGGGTTGTCTCCTCCTGGTCTAGAGGGTTATGGTTAGGTCTGGTACTCTACAGGGTTGTCTCCTCCTGGTCTAGAGGGTTATGGTTAGGTCTGGTACTCTACAGGGTTGTCTCCTCCTGGTCTAGAGGGTTATGGTTAGGTCTGGTACTCTACAGGGTTGTCTCCTGGTCTAGAGGGTTATGGTTAGGTCTGGTACTCTACAGGGTTGTCTCCTCCTGGTCTAGAGGGTTATGGTTAGGTCTGGTACTCTACAGGGTTATCTCCTCCTGGTCTAGAGGGTTATGGTTAGGTCTGGTACTCTACAGGGTTGTCTCCTGGTCTAGAGGGTTATGGTTAGGTCTGGTACTCTACAGGGTTGTCTCCTCCTGGTCTAGAGGGTTATGGTTAGGTCTGGTACTCTACAGGGTTGTCTCCTGGTCTAGAGGGTTATGGTTAGGTCTGGTACTCTACAGGGTTGTCTCCTCCTGGTCTAGAGGGTTATGGTTAGGTCTGGTACTCTACAGGGTTGTCTCCTCCTGGTCTAGAGGGTTATGGTTAGGTCTGGTACTCTACAGGGTTGTCTCCTCCTGGTCTAGAGGGTTATGGTTAGGTCTGGTACTCTACAGGGTTGTCTCCTGGTCTAGAGGGTTATGGTTAGGTCTGGTACTCTACAGGGTTGTCTCCTGGTCTAGAGGGTTATGGTTAGGTCTGGTACTCTACAGGGTTGTCTCCTCCTGGTCTAGAGGGTTATGGTTAGGTCTGGTACTCTACAGGGTTGTCTCCTGGTCTAGAGGGTTATGGTTAGGTCTGGTACTCTACAGGGTTATCTCCTCCTGGTCTAGAGGGTTATGGTTAGGTCTGGTACTCTACAGGGTTGTCTCCTCCTGGTCTAGAGGGTTATGGTTAGGTCTGGTACTCTACAGGGTTATCTCCTGGTCTAGAGGGTTATGGTTAGGTCTGGTACTCTACAGGGTTGTCTCCTCCTGGTCTAGAGGGTTATGGTTAGGTCTGGTACTCTACAGGGTTGTCTCCTCCTGGTCTAGAGGGTTATGGTTAGGTCTGGTACTCTACAGGGTTATCTCCTCCTGGTCTAGAGGGTTATGGTTAGGTCTGGTACTCTACAGGGTTGTCTCCTCCTGGTCTAGAGGGTTATGGTTAGGTCTGGTACTCTACAGGGTTGTCTCCTCCTGGTCTAGAGGGTTATGGTTAGGTCTGGTACTCTACAGGGTTATCTCCTCCTGGTCTAGAGGGTTATGGTTAGGTCCGGTACTCTACAGGGTTGTTTCCTCCTGGTCTAGAGGGTTATGGTTAGGTCTGGTACTCTACAGGGTTGTCTCCTCCTGGTCTAGAGGGTTATGGTTAGGTCTGGTACTCTACAGGGTTGTCTCCTGGTCTAGAGGGTTATGGTTAGGTCTGGTACTCTACAGGGTTGTCTCCTCCTGGTCTAGAGGGTTATGGTTAGGTCTGGTACTCTACAGGGTTGTCTCCTCCTGGTCTAGAGGGTTATGGTTAGGTCTGGTACTCTACAGGGTTGTCTCCTCCTGGTCTAGAGGGTTATGGTTAGGTCTGGTACTCAACAAAGAGCTCTAGAGAGACAGAGAGCTTTGTCATCTGGGTTTTTATTGGTTCTTTCGGGATCAGGCAGTTTATTTTCTGAGACATTTACATCATACAGCATCATTTACATTAATATAGATCAAATAACATAATTTACACTAATATATATAATCTAACAACATTAGATATATCATGTTGCATATACACAGGGCCAATCTAAAATGGCACCAAATTCCTCTACAGAGCCCTGTTCCCTTCATAGTGCACTACTGTAGACCAGAGCCCTGTTCCCTTCATAGTGCACTACTGTAGACCAGAGCCCTGTTCCCTTCATAGTGCACTACTGTAGACCAGAGCCCTGTTCCCTTCATAGTGCACTACTTTAGACCAGAGCCCTGTTCCCTTCATAGTGCACTACTTTAGACCAGAGCCCTGTTCCCTTCATCGTGCACTACTTTAGACCAGAGCCCTGTTCCCTTCATAGTGCACTACTTTAGACCAGAGCCCTGTTCCCTTCATAGTGCACTACTTTAGACCAGAACCCTGTTCCCTTCCTAGTGCACTACTTTAGACCAGATGTATTAGACAGCTTTGGGAGACTTTGGCCCAAAGTAATTGACTATAGTGTTGGAATAGTGGTCACTAGAGGGCATCTGCTCCTCATTCACTCAGCCTACTGAGTCCACTGGTCCCACTCACACAAAACTACCATACGCCTTGACCTCTTTCTCCCCTCTCTCTCCATAACTACCATACGCCTTGACCTCTTTCTCCCCTCTCTCTCCATAACTACCATACACCTTGACCTCTTTCTCCCCTCTCTCTCCATAACTACCATACGCCTTGACCTCTTTCTCCCCTCTCTCTCCAAAACTACCATACGCCTTGACCTCTTTCTCCCCTCTCTCTCCATAACTACCATACGCCTTGACCTCTTTCTCCCCTCTCTCTCCATAACTACCCTACGCCTTGACCTCTTTATCCCATCTCTCTCCATAACTACCATACGCCTTGACCTCTTTCTCCCATCTCTCTCCATAACTACCCTACGCCTTGACCTCTTTCTCCCCTCTCTCTCCATAACTACCATACGCCTTGACCTCTTTCTCCCCTCTCTCTCCATAACTACCATACGCCTTGACCTCTTTCTCCCCTCTCTCTCCATAACTACCATACGCCTTGACCTCTTTCTCCCCTCTCTCTCCATAACTACCATACGCCTTGACCTCTTTCTCCCATCTCTCTCCATAACTACCATACGCCTTGACCTCATTCTCCCCTCTCTCTCCATAACTACCATACGCCTTGACCTCTTTCTCCCCTCTCTCTCCATAACTACCCTACGCCTTGACCTCTTTATCCCATCTCTCTCCATAACTACCATACGCCTTGACCTCTTTATCCCATCTCTCTCCATAACTACCATACACCTTGACCTCTTTATCCCCTCTCTCTCCATAACTACCATACACCTTGACCTCTTTCTCCCCTCTCTCCATAACTACCATACACCTTGACCTCTTTCTCCCATCTCTCTCCATAACTACCATACGCCTTGACCTCTTTCTCCCATCTCTCTCCATAACTACCATACGCCTTGACCTCTTTCTCCCCTCTCTCTCCATAACTACCATACACCTTGACCTCTTTCTCCCATCTCTCTCCATAACTACCATACACCTTGACCTCTTTATCCCATCTCTCTCCATAACTACCCTACGCCTTGACCTCTTTCTCCCCTCTCTCTCCATAACTACCATACGCCTTGACCTCTTTCTCCCCTCTCTCTCCAGAACTACCATACGCCTTGACCTCTTTCTCCCCTCTCTCTCCATAACTACCATACGCCTTGACCTCTTTCTCCCCTCTCTCTCCATAACTACCATACGCCTTGACCTCGTTCTCCCCTCTCTCTCCATAACTACCCTACGCCTTGACCTCTTTCTCCCCTCTCTCTCCATAACTACCATACACCTTGACCTCTTTCTCCCCTCTCTCTCCATAACTACCATACGCCTTGACCTCTTTCTCCCATCTCTCTCCATAACTACCATACACCTTGACCTCTTTCTCCCCTCTCTCTCCATAACTACCATACGCCTTGACCTCTTTCTCCCATCTCTCTCCATAACTACCATACGCCTTGACCTCTTTCTCCCATCTCTCTCCATAACTACCATACGCCTTGACCTCTTTCTCCCCTCTCTCTCCATAACTACCATACGCCTTGACCTCTTTCTCCCCTCTCTCTCCATAACTACCATACACCTTGACCTCTTTATCCCATCTCTCTCCATAACTACCATACGCCTTGACCTCTTTCTCCCCTCTCTCTCCATAACTACCATACGCCTTGACCTCTTTCTCCCCTCTCTCTCCATAACTACCATACGCCTTGACCTCTTTCTCCCCTCTCTCTCCATAACTACCCTACACCTTGACCTCGTTCTCCCCTCTTGCTCCATAACTACCATACGCTTTGACTTCTTTCTCCCCTCTCACTCCAGATAAAATCCTGCGATTAGTGATGTCCGTCCGCCCGACAACCTGCCCACTCAACCCCTCCTCACTTCTCCACACCATCTCTGGAGACCTTCTTACTTCCCTCATCAACTCATCCCCATTCCCTTCTCCACACCATCTCTGGAGACCTTCTCACTTCCTTCATCAACTCATCTCTGGAGACCTTCTCCCATTCCTCACTTCCCTCACCAACTCATCCCTGACAACTGACTTCAAGATGGCCCGAGTCGCTTCCATCCTCAAGAAACCAACACTGGACCCATATAGACTGTTATATTCATTTATAGATGATATATATTCCCATGTTAACATGCTATATATACTGTTGTATAGTTTATATATATATCTCTATGTTAACATGCTATATATACTGTTGTATTCATTGTGGCGTACAGCAGGTCAGCCACCAGGGGGAGACTCGTCGAGGCCTGGTGACAGACAGAGTGTACGTCACGAGGCGATGGCTCCACCTGCTGGACGTGCCAGGTCTCGACGGGCTCTCCGCCCAGGACTAATTGGGGCTGATTGGGAGTTGGTGAGTAATCAAGGGCTGGTTGTTCACCAGCTGTACAAGTCCCATAAAGCTGCCAGAAGGGCAGCACACAGGAAGAGAGTGGGGGAAGAAAGGACTCCTGTATAGTTGGGGACGGTTACAGAGGTAACAGGAGGGAGTTGAGTTTTTCATCCCCACAGGATACAGCAAGACCCGGAGCCCAGAAGACGGTATCCCGGAGAGGGTCTCTTGAGGGAGACTTATTCTTTTCTTTTTGAACTATTATTTTAATAAACATCTTTGAAACTGAGCTAATCCTTCTCTGTCTGTATCTGATCTGTGTAAACATTTTGACCCAACCCCCTGGTCTGCCATAAGTGGTGGAGAATGTGGGCACTCTGATAACGTGGTCAGATCAGGGTTGACGTTTACGCAGCATCAGCATGGACGAGTTGATAGCTCAGTTCGTCTCGGCCCAACAGGCGGTTCAGGAACGAACGCTGGAGGAACAGCGGCTACAAAACGTCCTCCTCATTGAGGAAATCAGGAAGCTACAAGGAGGAGAGTCTACTGAATCGCATCCAAACCAGTTTTTACTCAAGCTAACGGAAGACGATGACATCGAAACCTACCTCTGTACGTTTGAACGGACGGTACTACGGGAAGGATGGCCAAGACAGAAGTGGGCCAGTCTGCTGGCCCCGTTCCGCTCTGGGAATGCCCAAAAGGCGTAGTGGGACCTGAACGATGAACAGGCGGCTAACTACGACGGACTTAAATGGAAGATACTCAGCCGCTACAGGTACAGCCTGGCCCATTGGGCTCAACTCTTCCACAGCTGGAGGTTCATAGCCCGACACATCCCCCCGAGCCCAGATGAGCGACCTACTGGGCATCACCAGGGGATGGCTCCTAACCGACACATCCACCCTCTCCATCCTAGACAAAGTGATCGCTTCCTACGGGCACAACCCCATGACATGAAGAGAGCAGTGCCCCAGACCTTGGAGGGCCTCCTGGAAGCAGTGGAAACACATTAGAACACTCAGGCCCTGCTGAGTGGGAGCCGGGCCGAGTCGGCAACCCGTTCGAGGAGTCGGAAGGACAGCCGCACTGCTGTGTACCCCGAACTGACAGTCGGCAGGGCCAAAGGACAGCAAACCCCTGGAGAGACGGCTGGGGTAGGGCCGACCTGCCACCGACGACCCCAGGTAGATGGAGACCAAAGGAGGGGTTTTGAGTGTGGCACCCGGGGACACATTGCCTGGAATTGCCTGGCTCGAGAGGAGTCGATGCCATCAGCAAGCCCCGGAGGCGAGGTGGGTCATGCAGTGAACTACGTCACCTCCTGTTGGGCACACCACGAATCAACTGCACCCATGGTCCTGTTGAAGGTTGACGGACACGACACGGAAGCTCTATTGGACTCCGGAAGTATGGTTACCCTCGTAACCATGTGCCTGCTGAACCAGGAGACCGAACGTGGTAGGGAGATGTCAATTTCCTGTGTTCATGGGGACACAAAGCGGTATCCAACCATACGGGCCAACATTGTGACGCCCCAAAGGAGCTGCCAGATGATGGTGGGTGCAGTACCAGAGTTGCCGGTACCTCTCCTAGTGGGATGAGATTGTCCGCTGTTTGCGGCCCTGTGGGGGCACGAGCTGAGGAAGAAGGTACGAGCTGGCCGAAGACAAGAGCGAGGATGACCCATCGCCTGTGCGGCCCGGAAGCAAACGGTTGACCAACCTGTATCTACGGGTCCGGAGCTGGAGTCGGAGGGGGTGCTGGAACCTGACCCCACTGGGGAACCACAGGAGGAAGAGCCCAGCCTCCCCCTCCTCGATTTCGAGGGGCCAGTCTGGGGGCCAACTGAGGGGACAATTCGGGACGGTCCAGTGGGAGGATACTAACTTCAAAGCCGCCGCAGCCCAAGTGATAACGGTGGATGGACAGCTACTTCCAGGGGTGAGTGACTGGCGATACCCCCATTTCCAAATCAAGAATAACCTTTTGTGTCAGGTGTCGCACCAACAGGGGAAACTTCAAGAGATATTGTTGCTACCCTGACGGTACGTGGGAACCGTTCTTCAGCTGGTCCACCTGTTGGGGGCGCACCTGGGAATGGAGAAGACCCGGGAACGGATCGCCACCGGTTCCACTGGTCCGGGATAAGGAGGGCCGTGGAAGACAACTGTCGCAGTTGCCCGGAGTGCCAAAGGCACACTTCCGAAACCCACTGGTCCCCCTACCGATCATCGGGGTGCCCTTGGACGCATCGCAATGGACATAGTGGGACCCCTGGTAAAAACAGCACGAGGACACTGGTACATCCTGATAATAGTAGACTTTGCCACCCGGTATCCCGAGGCCATTACCCTACAGGCGGCGGTATCCAAGGGAATCGCCTGGGAGCTGTTCCACCTCTTTAGCCGGGTGGGCATCCCAAACAAGATCCTGACAGACCAAGGTACTGAGTTTATGTCCCGCCTATTAAAAGAGTTGTGTGCCCTCCTGCAGATCAAGCAGATCCAGACCTCTGTCTTTCACCCGCAGACGGATGGGCTCGTCGAGCGCTGCAATAAAACGCTCAAACAAATGCTGCGGAAGGTCATCGAGCAGGATGGGAAGAACTGGGACCAGCTACCACCCCACCTAATGTTCTCAATCCGAGAGGTACCCCAGTCCTCCACTGGGTTTTCCCCGTTTGAACTCCTCTACGGGAGGAGGCCAAACAGACCTACTGGACCTCGCCAAGGAGGTGTGGGAAGCCCAACCGACCTCATTATGCAGCGTGGTAGAGCACGTGGAGACGATGAGGGAGCGGATGACAGCCATATGGCCAGTCGTGAGGGAACATATGGGGAAGGCCCAATGCGCCCAAGCCTACAGTCGGGGAGCCCAGTCCCGAGAATTCCAGGTGGGAGACAGGGTGTCTTGACAGGGTGGTCTTGAGCCCCACGGCTGAAAGTAAGTTCTTGGCAACATGGCACGGGCCATACGAGGTGATCGAGAAGCTGGCACCTGTCAATTACCGTGTATGGCAGCCGGGGAGATGGAAAGCCCAACAGATTTATCACGTGAACCTGTTGAAGAAATGGTACGAGAGGGCAGCCTTGGCCGTGTTATGGTCGGGACCCAGGACGCCAACGGTACCAGTGGTGGTCCCGAGCAATGGGGACCTCGACCCGGCCCAGAAGCAAGAGCTCAGGGAGCTCGTCGATCGGAACACGCCGGTGTTCTCCGAGAAGCCGAGCCGCACGACCCTCATTGAACACCACATCCGTACCCGTCCTGGGGAAACGGTACGAAAGAGGCCATATCGGATTCCGGAGGCCCGAAGGAAGGCCGTGACACAGGAGGTGGAGGCTATGCTGAGGATGGGGGTCGTTGAAGAGTCCATGGTACAGCCCAATCGTGTTGGTGCCCAAACCGGACAGGAGCCTGTGCTTCTGTAACGATTTCCGGGGGGTGAACGACATCAGCTTGTTCGAAGCCTACCCCATGCCGAGGGTGGACGAACTCCTCGACCGATTGGGAAAGGCCCGGTACATCAGCACACTTGACCCGACCAAAGGTTATTGGCAGGTACCGTTGACAGCCTCCTCCCGAGATAAGATGCTGTTTTCGACAACAGACGGACTATATCAGTACCGGGTGCTCCCGTTCGGTCTCCACGGAGCCCCACCCACATTCCAGCGCCTGATGGACAAAGTACTTCGACCCCACCAGCAGTACGCAGCGGCCTATTTGGATGATATCATCATCCACAGCCAAGGTTGGGAAGAGCACCTGACGTGCCCCCAGGCGGTGCTGGACGCGCTCAGGCAAGCTGGGTTGACAGTGAATCCCAAAAAATGCAAACTAGGGTTCGAGGAGGTGGAGTACATGGGTTATTTGATCGGACTGGGGAACGTCAAGCCCCAGGAGAGGAAGGTTCATGCGGTACGCGACTGGCCTGTTCCACGCACCAAGACACAGGTCAAATCCTTCCTGGGACTGGAAGGATACTATAGCCGATTTATCCCCAACTTTGCGGCTATAGCTTCCCCCTTCACTGATCTAACCAGGGCCCGCCTCCCGAAAACAGTGAAATGGACGGACGAGACAGAAGCAGCGTTCAGGCGCCTGAAGAAAGCGCTGTTAGGTATCCACTTCACCCTGGTCACTGACCATGCTCCCCTGGTCTGGATAGCCAGGGGAAGGGAGACAAACGATTGGGTCACCAGGTGTTTCTTGTCCCTTCAACGCTTTTCTTTTTCTGTTGTGCACAGGTCAGGGGCGAAGCATGGAAATGCAGATGCCCTATCGAGAAGGGAGACCTACGTCACACTGATGACAGCCCCCTCCCCGACAGAGCTATGGTGGGGGTGTGTGGCGTACAGCAGGTCAGCCACCAGGGGGAGACTCGTCGAGGCCTGCTGACAGACAGAGTGTACATCACAAGGCGATGGCTCCATCTGCTGGACGTGCCAGGTCTCGACGGGCTCTCCGCCCAGGACTAATTGGGGCTGATTGGGAGTTGGTGAGTAATCAAGGGCTGGTTGTTCATCAGCTGTACAAGTCCCATAAAGCTGCCAGAAGGGCAGCACACAGGAAGAGAGTGGGGGAAGAAAGGACTCCTGTATAGTTGGGGACGGTTACAGAGGTAACAGGAGTGAGTTCAGTTTTTGATCCCCACAGGATACGATATCCCGGAGAGGGTCTCTTGGGAAGACCCATTCTTTTCTTTTTGAACTATTATTTTAATAAACACCTTTGAAACTGAGCTAATCCTTCTCTGTCCGTGTCTGATCTGTGTAAATGTTTTGACCCAACCCCTTGGTCTGCCACATCATGTATAGATGATACTGTATATATCCCTATGTTAACATGCTATATATACTGTTGTATAGATTATATATATCCCTATGTTAACATGCTATATATACACCATTATATTCATGTATAGATGAAAAACACTCACCGGCCAGTTTATTGGGTCCACCCCCCATTTCACAAAAATGGATGACAGACAGTGAGTAGCGTGGCTGTGGCTTGCTATATAAAGCAGGCATCGAGGCATTCAGTTACTGTTCGACTGAATGTTAGAATGGGCAAAACTATGTGCCAAGCGCTCCAAATTCAGTATCTCAGAAAACAGCTCGTTGATGAGAGAGGTCCAAGGAGAATCTGTCTGCCTGCCCATCCGTCTGTCTGCCTGCCCATCCGTCTGTCTGCCTGCCCGTCCGTCTGTCTGTAGTCTGCTATAGAAACATGCGGTTAATACATAGAGGAAGCCAAGCCATACATAATGAATGTCTATCTGCCTGCCCCGTCTACCTGCCTGCCTCTTTTAATTTGACATTTTTTTCCACCCTTTTTCTCCCCAATTTTGTGGTATCCAATTGGTAGTTACGGTCTTGTCTCATCGCTGCAACTCCCGTACGGACTCAGGAGAGGCGAAGGTCGAGAGCCGTGCGTCCTCCGAAACACACCCCAACCAAGCTGCACTGCTTCTTGGCACAACGCCCACTTAACCCGGAAAGCCAGCCGCACCAATGTGTCGGAGGAAACACTGTACACCTGGCGACCATGTCAGCGTGCACTGCGCCCAGGAGTCGCTAGTGCGCGATGGAACAAGAACATCCCTGCTGGCCAAACCCTCCCCTAACCCAGACGACGCTGGGCCAATTGTACGCCGCCCCATGGGTCTCCCGGTCGCAGCCAGCTGCAATAGAGACTGGACTTCAACCCAGAATCTCTAGTGGCACAGCCTTAGACTACTGCGCCACTCTGGAGGCCTGTCTGTGTTTCTCTGTCTGCCTGCCTGTCTGTCTGTCTGTCTGTCTGTCTGCCTGCCTGTCTGTCTGTCTGTCTGTCTGTCTGTCTGTCTGTCTGTCTGTCTGTCTGTCTGTCTGTCTGTCTGTCTGTCTGTCTGTCTGTCTGTCTGCCTGCCTGCCTGCCTGCCTGCCTGTAGTCTGCTATATAAACATGCGGTTAGTACATAGAGGAAGCCAAGCCATATAGAATTAGTTCTAATCTAAGATCACTTCTACATGTTGGGGTATCTGAGTCTGGGAAACCAACCTCTTCAATGTAGGATTGGGCAAGGGGTCAGGGGTCAGGGGTCAGGGATTACAGGTCAGATAAAGTAGTAAATTATGTTATTATAAAAGATGGGAATACCAACTGACATTCTCAGATATTAACACACACACACACACACACACCACACACACACACACACACACACACACACACACACACCTTCCCTCTCTCCCGCCCTCCTCCCTCCCTCCCTCCCTCTCTCTCCCTCTCTCTCCCTCCCTCCCTCCCTCCCTCCCTCCCTCCCTCCCTCCCTCTCTCCCTCCCTCCCTCTCTCCCTCTCTCCCTCCCTCCCTCCCTCCCTCCCTCCCTCCCTCCCTCCCGCCCTCCCGCCCTCCTCCCTCCCTCCCTCTCTCCTGCCCTCCTCCCTCCCTCCCTCCCTCTCTCCCTCTCTCCCTCCCTCCCTCCCTCCCTCCCTCCCTCCCTCCCTCTCTCCCTCCCTACCTACAAGTAGACAGACCAGTATATGACGTTGAAGAAGAGGAAACTGAAGGGGAACAGAGCGCGTGCGTACAGGTCGATGCGTTTGGCTGCAGCGGGGATGACAGGTTTAGGGGGCGGGGCCTTCTTGTTGTTCTTGGCCTGTGATTTGCCGGTTGCCCCGGTAACCTCAATGGGCTTGCCGTAGCAGTCAAAGTTAGAAAGCTCAAAGTCTCTGGGGAGAGATCCCACGATGCTGAAGTCATTAGAGCGGAGGTCTGACTTAGATGTACACACCTTCTTACAGCGGGTCTCCACCACCTACAGACACAGACAGAGACACACCAGTAATGTTAGGACAGCAGTAAAAGAGAGATGTGTAGGAAGTAAATGATCAGGAGAGAGAGAGAGAGAGAGAGAGAGATACAGAGAGAGAGTTACAGAGAAAGCAATGTTGGGAACATCCTTAAAATTTTATTGTACATTTCCTCAGTGAAAACAATGTAATGAGCAAATGTCAAATTGGCTTTTCACCAAATTACTGTAAACGACAGACCACGTATTCACCCTGCACACCCTAATTGGCTAACAAACAAACCAAAACAAAGGCAAAGTCTTTTCATGCTTTGTTGATTTAAAAAAAAGCTTTCGACTCAATTTGGTGTGAAGGTCTGCTATACAATTTGATGGAAAGTGGTGTTGGGGGGAAAACACATACGGCATTATAAAATCCATGTACATAAACAACAAGTGTGTGGTTAAAATTGGCAAGAAACACACATTTCTTTCCACAGGGCCGTGGGGTGAGACAGGGATGCAGCTAAAGCCCCACCCTCTTCAACATATATATCAATGACTTGGCGAGGGCACTAGAACAGTCTGCAGCACCCGGCCTCACCCTACTACGTGCTTCTACACCTGCATTGCTTGCTGTTTGGGGTTTTAGGCTGGGTTTCTGTACAGCACTTTGAGATATCAGCTGATGCAAGAAGGGCTTTATAAATACATTTGATTTGATTTGATACTAGAATCTGATGTCAAATGTCTACTGTTGATGATCTGGTGCTTCAGTTCCCAACCCAGGAGGGTCTACAGCAGCAGATAGATATTCTGTTCCCAACCCAGGAGGGTCTACAGCAGCAGATAGATCTTCTGTTCCCAACCCAGGAGGGTCTACAGCAGCAGATAGATCTTCTGTTCCCAACCCAGGAGGGTCTACAGCAGCAGATAGATCTTCTGTTCCCAACCCAGGAGGGTCTACAGCAGCAGATAGATCTTCTGTTCCCAACCCAGGAGGGTCTACAGCAGCAGATAGATCTTCTGCACAGATTCTGTCTGACCTGGGCCCTGTCAGACCTGGGCCCTGTCAGACCTGGGCCCTGACAGTGAATCTCAGTAAGACAAAGATAATGGTGTTCCAGTTGCCAGGACCACAAATGTGATGTATTGTTGTCTCTACCTTCTTGCCCTTAACGCTGTTGTCTGTGCCAAATAATGTTTGTACATCACAGCAGCAGGTGTTGTGACCTGTTGCAATAACCCTAACCCTAACCCTAACCTAACCCTAACCTAACCCTAACCCTAACCTAACCCTAACCCTAACCCTAACCTAACCCTAACCTAACCTAACCTAACCCTAACCCTAACCCTAACCTAACCCTAACCTAACCCTAACCTAACCTAACCTAACCTAACCTAACCTAACCTAACCTAACCCTAACCTAACCCTAACCTAACCCTAACCCTAACCACTAACGCTAACCCTAACCTCACCCTAACCCTAACCTAACCCTAACCCCTAACCCTAACCCTAACCTAACCCTAACCCTAACACACCCACACGGTAGAGTAGTCTTGCCTGCAGAGTGCTAACGTGATGAATGGGCGTTCCTCCGGTCCCGTTGACAGTGTTGGTTTTAGAAGGAGTCTTCTTCCCCTCTTTCTCTCTCAGAGCCTTCTCTTTAGATGCCATCTTAGACTTCTCCTCTTCTATACGCCTAGGGCTGTTTAACATGACCTGGAGGGAGGGAGGGAGGGAGGGAGGGAGGGAAGAGCGAGAGAGAGAGAGAGAGAGACACAGAGAGAGAGACACAGAGAGAGAGAGACACAGAGACACACAGAGAGAGAGAGACAGAGAGAGAGAGAGACACAGAGACACACAGAGAGAGAGAGGGATGGAGAGAGAGGCAGGGAGGGAGGGAGGGAGAGAGAGAGAGAGAGAGAGAGAGAGAGGGAGAGAGTTTTTGTTATTTCATTGAATTGAATTGTGATTCCAAAAAGAGATTTCCACACACCATGTAAACACCCAGCTGTTTGTGTGTCTGTGTCTCTGACCTGTACCACTGCATACTCCACCAGTGAAGCGAAGCCGAACAGCAGACATGCGATGAGCCAGATGTCTATCGCCTTCACATAGGAGACCTTAGGAAGCGCTGACGCCAGAGACATGGACTCACTGGACAGGGACAGGACAGACAGGATACCTAGAGAGACAGACATATACATTAGAGACAGACAGAAAGACACATTAGAGACAGACAGACAAAGACATTAGAGTTAGAAAGACAGACAGACAGAGGCATTCGAGACAGAAAGACAGACAGCGACATCAGAGACAGACAGCGACATCAGAGACAGACAGACAGACATATCTACTGATGTCATGGTATGATGATGTAAGTTTATGATTTCTTATTGCGATATCATATTGTGATGATGTCGTGACATCGTATTGTGATGATGTCGTGACATCGTATTGTGATGATGTCGTGATATCGTATTGTGATGATGTCGTGACATCGTATTGTGATGATGTCGTGACATCGTATTGTGATGATGTCGTGACATCGTATTGTGATGATGTCGTGATATCATATTGTGATGATGTCGTGATATCGTATTGTGATGATGTCGTGACATCGTATTGTGATGATGTCGTGACATCGTATTGTGATGATGTCGTGACATCGTATTGTGATGATGTCGTGACATCATATTGTGATGATGTCGTGATATCATATTGTGATGATGTCGTGATATCGTATTGTGATGATGTCGTGATATCGTATTGTGATGATGTCGTGACATCGTATTGTGATGATGTCGTGATATCGTATTGTGATGATGTCGTGATATCGTATTGTGATGATGTCGTGATATCGTATTGTGATGATGTCGTGATATCGTATTGTGATGATGTCGTGATATCATATTGTGATGATGTCGTGACATCATATTGTGATGATGACGTGATATCATATATTGTGATGATGTCGTGATATCATATTGTGATGATGTCGTGATATCATATTGTGATGATGTCGTGATATATTGTGATGATGTCATGATCGTCTCTTGGTGTCCCCAGACTGACCTGCTGACAGCGCTCTGGATGAATGGACAGATGGACGGATGGACGGATGGATAGATGGATAGACTGAGCCTACAAACAGACAGAACAAACCTCTTCCACGGTAGGGTTAAAGGTTACAGATCATACCCAGAGGAACCCTGGCAGCGCTGGCATCAGGGCTGATACAGGAGGGTTAGGGTTAAAGGTTACAGATCATACCCTGAGGAACCCTGGCAGCGCTGGCATCAGGGCTGATACAGGAGGGTTAGGGTTAAAGGTTACAGATCATACCCAGAGGAACCCTGGCAGCGCTGCCATCAGGGCTGATACAGAAGGGTTAGGGTTAAAGGTTACAGATCATACCCAGAGGAACCCTGGCAGCGCTGCCATCAGGGCTGATACAGAAGGGTTAGGGTTAAAGGTTACAGATCATACCCAGAGGAACCCTGGCAGCGCTGGCATCAGGGCTGATACAGAAGGGTTAGGGTTAAAGGTTACAGATCATACCCAGAGGAACCCTGGCAGCGCTGGCATCAGGGCTGATACAGAAGGGTTAGGGTTAAAGGTTACAGATCATACCCAGAGGAACCCTGGCAGCGCTGGCATCAGGGCTGATACAGAAGGGTTAGGGTTAAAGGTTACAGATCATACCCAGAGGAACCCTGGCAGCGCTGGCATCAGGGCTGATCCAGAAGGGTTAGGGTTAAAGGTTACAGATCATACCCAGAGGAACCCTGGCAGCGCTGGCATCAGGGCTGATACAGAAGGGTTAGGGTTAAAGGTTACAGATCATACCCAGAGGAACCCTGGCAGCGCTGGCATCAGGGCTGATACAGAAGGGTTAGGGTTAAAGGTTACAGATCATACCCAGAGGAACCCTGGCAGCGCTGGCATCAGGGCTGATACAGAAGGGTTAGGGTTAAAGGTTACAGATCATACCCAGAGGAACCCTGGCAGCGCTGGCATCAGGGCTGATCCAGAAGGGTTAGGGTTAAAGGTTACAGATCATACCCAGAGGAACCCTGGCAGCGCTGGCATCAGGGCTGATACAGAAGGGTTAGGGTTAAAGGTTACAGATCATACCCAGAGGAACCCTGGCAGCGCTGGCATCAGGGCTGATCCAGAAGGGTTAGGGTTAAAGGTTACAGATCATACCCAGAGGAACCCTGGCAGCGCTGGCATCAGGGTTGATCCAGAAGGACAGCCAGGAGAGAACCACGATGAGAAGGGTGGGGGCGTAGACTCCCATCATATAGAAGCCCACCTGTCTCCTTAATGTAAAGATCACCTCCACACAGGTGTAGTAACCTACACACACACACACACACACACACACACACACACACACACACACACACACACACACACACACACACACACACACACACACACACACACACACACACAGGGTTAGGGTTCTTCAAAAGAAGTCTACAGCTTTATAAGAAGATAGCAATGTTCAGTGCCCTATTCAAGTATTTGCAGTACTCGCAGTAGTGGTGTGTGTGTGTGTGTGTGCGTGTGTGTGTGTGTGCGTGTGCGTGTGCGTGTGCGTGTGCGTGTGCGTGTGTGTGTGGTACCTGTTCCTTGGTAGAATTTGGTGCAGTTTCCGTACTCGATCTCTTGCTGTTTGATGTCAAACTGAGGCAGAGCGATTTCATCCATCTGCACTGGGTCTGCCATCCACATGAAGACCAGATCACTGGTGGTGTAGCCAACTATAACAGCATACAATAATAATATTATATATATATATACAATAACACCCGATATATCACTGGGTCTGCCATCCACATGAAGACCAGATCACTGGTGGTGTAGCCAACTATAACAGCATACAATAATAATATAAATATAATATATATACAATAACACCCGATATATCACTGGGTCTGCCATCCACATGAAGACCAGATCACTGGTGGTGTAGCCAACTATAACAGCATACAATAATAATATAAATATAATATATATATATACAATAACACCCGATATATCACTGGGTCTGCCATCCACATGAAGACCAGATCACTGGTGGTCTATAACAAGATACAATAATAATATAAATATAATATAACAACATACAATAATAATATAATAATATATATATATATACAATAACACCATATATATCACTGGGTCCCACATGAAGACCAGATCACTGGTTGTGTAGCCAACTATAACAGCATACAATAATATATATATATATATATATATATATACACAATAACACCCGATATATCACTGGGTCCCACATGAAGACCAGATCACTGGTTGTGTAGCCAACTATAACAGCATACAATAATATATATATATATATATATACAATAACACCCGATATATCACTGGGTCCCACATGAAGACCAGATCACTGGTTGTGTAGCCAACTATAACAGCATACAATAATATATATATATATATATATATACAATAACACCCGATATATCACTGGGTCTGCCATCCACATGAAGACCAGATCACTGGTGGTCTATAACAAGATACAATAATAATATAAATATAATATAACAACATACAATAATAATATAATATATATATATACAATAACACCCGATATATCACTGGGTCTGCCATCCACATGAAGACCAGATCACTGGTTGTGTAGCCAACTATAACAGCATACAATAATATATATATATATATATATATATACAATAACACCCGATATATCACTGGGTCTGCCATCCACATGAAGACCAGATCACTGGTGGTCTATAACAAGATACAATAACACCCGATATATCACTGGTGGTGTAGCCAACTATAACAGCATACAATAATAATATAAATATAATATATATATATACAATAACACCCGATATATCACTGGGTCTGCCATCCACATGAAGACCAGATCACTGGTTGTGTAGCCAACTATAACAGCATACAATAATATATATATATATATATATATATATACAATAACACCCGATATATCACTGGGTCTGCCATCCACATGAAGACCAGATCACTGGTGGTCTATAACAAGATACAATAACACCCGATATATCACTGGTGGTGTAGCCAACTATAACAGCATACAATAATAATATAAATATAATATATATATATACAATAACACCATATATATCACTGGGTCCCACATGAAGACCAGATCACTGGTTGTGTAGCCAACTATAACAGCATACAATAATATATATATATATATATATATATACAATAACACCCGATATATCACTGGGTCCCACATGAAGACCAGATCACTGGTGGTGTAGCCAACTATAACAGCATACAATAATAATATAATATATATATATACAATAACACCCGATATATCACTGGGTCTGCCATCCACATGAAGACCAGATCACTGGTTGTGTAGCCAACTATAACAGCATACAATAATAATATAAATATAATATATATATATACAATAACACCCGATATATCACTGGGTCTGCCATCCACATGAAGACCAGATCACTGGTGGTGTAGCCAACTATAACAGCATACAATAATATATATATATATATATATACAATAACACCATATATATCACTGGGTCCCACATGAAGACCAGATCACTGGTGGTGTAGCCAACTATAACAGCATACAATAATAATATATATATATATATATATACACAATAACACCCGATATATCACTGGGTCTGCCATCCACATGAAGACCAGATCACTGGTGGTGTAGCCAACTATAACAGCATACAATAATAATATAAATATAATATATATATATACAATAACACCCGATATATCACTGGTGGTGTAGCCAACTATAACAGCATACAATAATAATATATAATATATATATATACACAATAACAAGATACAGTTGAAGTGGGAAGTTTACATCCACTAAGGTTGGAGTCATTAAAACTCATTTTTTCAACCACTCCACAAATTTCTTCTTAAAACAAACTATAGTTTTGGCAAGTCGGTTGGGACATCTACTTTGTGCACGACACAAGTTATTTTTCTAACAATTGTTTACAGACAGATTACTTCACTTATAATTCACTGTATCACAATTCCAGTGGGTCAGAAGTTTACATACACTAAGTTGACTGGTGCCTTTAAACAGCTTGGAAAATTCCAGAAAATGATGTCATGGCTTTAGAAGCTTCTGATAGGCTAATTGACATAATTTGAGTCAATTGGAGGTGTACCTGTGGATGTATTTCAAGGCCTACGGTATAGCAAATCTCCCATTCCTCTCAACATTTTTTTGAAAAAGCTGTTGTGCAGCAACTTACTGCCTTCCAGAAGACAAATAATGTATACGAAATGCTTCAGTCTAGACTGCACTCATGAAGGTGGTAAATTACCTTTTAATGGCATCAGACCAAGGCTTTGCATTTGACCTTAGTGCTGCTTTTGACAACATTGATCAACAAATCCTAATTGGTCTACAAAAAACAAGTTCTTCTCTGGTTTGGGTCGTATCCGTTGGAAAGATTACAGTTTGTCTCTGTGGATGGTTTGTCATCTGACAAATCAATTGTAAGTTTCGGTGTTCCTCAAGGTTCTGTTTTAGGACCAATACTGTTATCACTATATATTCTGCCTCTTGGTGATGTCATTCAGAAACACAATGTCAACTTTCACTGCTATGTGGACGACACACAGCTGTACATTTCAATGAAACATGGTGAAGCGCCAAAATTGCCTCCAATTTGGTCCTGCTGTACATGCCTACACGTATGTACAGCAGTTTGGCCCTGTCCGGGGGTTTCATCGGATGGGGCCACAGTGTCTTCTGATCCCTCCTGTCTCGGCCTCCAGTATTTATGCTGCAGTAGTTTATGTGTCGGGGGGCTAGGGTCAGTCTGTTACATCTGGAGAATTTCTCTTGTCTTATCCGGTGTCCTGTGTGAATTTAAATATGCTCTCTCTAATTCTCTCTTTCTCTCTTTCTTTCTTTCTCTCGGAGGACCTGAGCCCTAGGACCATGCCTCAGGACTACCTGGCATGATGACTCCTTGCTGTCCCCAGTCCACCTGGCCGTGCTGCTGCTCCAGTTTCAACTGTTCTGCCTGCGGCTATGGAACCCTGACCTGTTCACCGGACGTGCTTGTTGCACCCTCGACAACTACTATGATTATTATTATTTGACCACGCTGGTCATTTATGAACATTTTAACATCTTGACCATGTTCTGTTATAATATCCACCCGGCACAGCCAGAAGAGGACTGGCCACCCCTCATAGCCTGGTTCCTCTCTAGGTTTCTTCCTAGGTTTTTGGCCTTTCTAGGGAGTTTTTCCTAGCCACCATGCTTCTTTCACATGCATTGCTTGCTGTTTGGGGTTTTAGGCTGGGTTTCTGTACAGCACTTTGAGATATCAGCTGATGTACGAAGGGCTATATAAATACATTTGATTTGATTTTGACGCTACGGTCACAAGATGCAGGACTCCTTATTGTCCCTAGAATTTCTAAGCAAACAGCTGGAGGCAGGTCTTTCTACTTTAGAGCTACATTCTTATGGAATGGTCTGCCTATCCATGTGAGAGACGCAGACTTGGTCTTGACCTTTAAGTCTTTACTGAAGAATCATCTCTTCAGTAGGTCCTATGAGTGCAGTCTGGGCCAGGGGTGCGAAGGTGAACAGCAATGCACTGGAAGGACGAACCACCCTTGCTGTCTCTGCCTAGCCGGCTCCCCTCTCTCCACTTGGATTCTCTGCCTCTGACCCTATTACGGGGGCTGAGTCACTGGCTTACTAGTGCTCTTCCATGCCGCCCCTAGGAGAGGTGCGTCACATTGTGTCAGGCTTTGATGTGCTCGACTTGAGTGGGTTGAGTCACCGACGTGATCTTCCTGTCTTGCGCCCGCTCGGGCTCGTGCGGTGGAGGAGATCTTCGTGGGCTCAGCCTTGTCTCAGGTTAGTACGTTGGTGATCTGTTGGCAAAGTGGGTGGGGTTATATCCTGCCTGGTTGGCCCTGTCCAGGGGTATCGTCAGACGGGGCCACAGTGTCGTCGTCCCCCCGTCTCAACCTCCAGTATCTATGCTGCAATAGTCAGTGGGACACTGTCTTATCTGGTGTCCTGTGTGAATTAAAGTTTGCTCCCTCTAATTCTCTCTATACCCCGTCCCCACCCAGAGGACCTGAGCCCTAGGACCCCCTTCCCCACCCAGAGGACCTGAGCTCTAGGACCATGCCTCAGGACCACCTGGCCTGATGACTCCTGATTGTCTCCAGTCAACCTGGTTGTGCTGCTGCTTCAGTTTCAACTGTTCTGCCTGCGGCTCTGGAACCCTGACCTGTTTCCCGGACTCCCCCCCCCCCCCCCCACCCGTAGCACGCGCTCCAGCAGGTATATCTCACTGGTCACGATAACAACACCCATCCGTAGCAGGCGCTCCTGCAGGTATATCTCACTGGTCATCCCCAAAGCCAACACCTCCTTTGGCTGCCTTTCCTTCCAGTTCTCTGCTGCCAATGACTGGAATGAATTGCAAAAATCGCTGAAGCTGGAGACTTATATTTCCCTCACTAACTTTAAACATCAGCTATCTGAGCAGCTAACCGATCGCTGCAGCTGTACATAGCCCATCTGTAAATAGCCCACCCAATCTACCTACCTCATCCACATATTGTTTTTATTTACTTTCTGCTCTTTTGCACACCAGTATTTCTACTTGCACATCATCATCTGCTCATCTATCACTCCAGTGTTAATTTGCTAAATTGTAATTACCTCACTACCATGGCCTATTTATTACCTTACCTCCTCATGCCATTTGCACACACTGTATATAGACTTTCTTTTTTTTCTATTGTGTTATTGACTGTACGCTTGTTTATTCCATGTGTAACTCTGTGTTTGTGTCGCACTGCTTTGCTTTATCTTGGCCAGGTCGCAGTTGTAAAGGAGAACTTGTTCTCCACTAGCTTACCTGTTTAAATAAAGGTGAAAAAATAAAAAATAAAATATTGTCTTGACCTCTGAATGCTCGGCTATGAAAAGCCAACTGACATTTACTCCTGAGGTGCTGACCTGTTGCGCCCTCTACAACCACTGGGAATATTCTTTAACCCTGCTGGTCATCTATGAATGTTTGAACATCTTAAAAAAACAATCTGGCCTTAATGACCATAAACGCTTATAATATCCACCCAGTACAGTCAGTTGAGGACTGGCCACCCCTCAGAGCCTGGTTCCTCTCTACCCAGTACAGCCAGAAGAGGACTGGCCACCCCTCAGAGCCTGGTTCCTCTGGTCTACCCAGTACAGCCAGAAGAGGACTGGCCACCCCTCAGAGCCTGGTTCCTCTGGTCTACTCAGTACAGCCAGTAGAGGACTGGCCACCTCTCAGAGCCTGGTTCCTCTCTACCCAGTACAGCCAGAAGAGGACTGGCCACCCCTCAGAGCCTGGTTCCTCTCTACCCAGTACAGCCAGTAGAGGACTGGCCACCTCTCAGAGCCTGGTTCCTCTCTAAGTTTCTTCTTAGGTTTCTGCCTTTCTAGGGAGTTTTTCCTAGCCACCGTGCTTCAACATCTGCATTGATTGCGGTTTGGGGTTTTTATGCTGGGTTTCTGTATAAGCACTTTGTGGCATCTGCTGATGTAAAAAGGGCTTTATAAATACATTTGATTGATGACTGTATGGACCTCGCTTTGTGCACGGGGGCATTGTCATGCTGTAGCATTAAGATTTCCCTTCACCAGAAATAAGGGGCCCGAACCATGAAAAACAGACCCAGACCATTATTCCTCCACCAAACTTTACAGTTGGCAATATGCATTGGGGCAGATAGCATCCTCCTGGCATCCGCCAAACCCAGATTTGTCAGACTGCCAGATGGTAAAGCGGGATTCATCATTCCAGAGAACGTGTTTCCGCTGCTCCAGAGTCCAATGGCGTCGAGCTTTACACCCCTCCAGCTGACGCTTGGTATTGCGCATGGTGATCTTAGGCTTGTGTGCGGCTGCTCGGCAATGGAAACCCACTTCATGAACAGACGAACAGTTATTGTGCTGACATTGCTTCTTGAGGCAGCTTGGAACTCGGTAGTGAGTGTTGCAACTGAGGACAGATGATATTTAAGCGCTATGTGCTTCAGCACTCAGCGGTCCCATTCTATGAGCTTGTGTGGCCTACCACTTCGCAGCTGAGCCGTTGTTGCTCCTAGATGTTCCCACTTCACAATAACAGCACTTACAGTTGATCGGGGCAGCTCTAGCAGAGCAGAAATTTGCCAAACTGACTTGTTGGAAAGGTGGCATCCTATGACGATGCCACGTTGAAGGTCACTGAGCTCTTCAGTACAGGCCATTTTACTGCCAATGTTTTTCTATGGAGATTGTATGGCTGTCTGCTTGATTTTATACTCCTGTCAGCAACAGGTGTGGCTGAAATAGACGAATCCACTAATTTGAAGGGGTGTACTTTTGAATATGTAGTGTACTGCCAATTTCTCCAAAACGGCATTGTAAGCGGGTTATGGTAAAGAAATTAGCATTTGATTCTCTGGCAACTGTTCTGGTGGACATTTCTGCAGTCAGCATATCAAAGTTTTAAGTTCCTTGGCATACACATCATGGACTAACTGAAATGGTCCACCCACACAGACAGTGTGGCGAAGAAAGTGCAACAGTGCCTCTTCAAACTCAGGAGGCTGAAGAAATGTGTCTTGTCACCTAAAACCCTCAAACTTTTACAGATGCACAATTGAGAGCATCCTGTCAGGCTGCATCACTGCCTGGTACGGCAACTGCTCCGCCCTCAACCGCAGGGCTCTCCAGAGGGTGGTGCGATCTGCACAACACATCACCGGGGGCAAACTACCTGCCCTCCAGGACACCTACAGCACCCGATGTCACAGGAAGGCCAAAAAGATCATCAAGGACAACAACCACCCGAGCCACTGCCTGTTCACCCCTGGCAAAGGGTGGCTACTTTGAAGAATCTCAAATATAAAAATTATTTAGATTTGTTTAGCACTTTTTTGGTTACTACATGATTCCATATGTGTTATTTCATAGTGTTGATGTCTTCACTATTATTCTACAATGTATAAAATAGTAAAAATAAAGAAAAACCCTGGAATGAGTAGGTGTGTCCAAACTTACTGTAGATACACCGAGTGTACAAAACATCAGGAACACCTGCTCTTTCAACAACATAGACTGACCAGGTGAATCCAGGTGAAAGCTATGATCCCTTATTGATGTCACCTGTTAAATCCACTTCAATCAGTGTAGATGAAGGGGAGGAGACGGGTTAGAGAAGGATTTATAAGCCTTGAGACATGGATTGGATGGATAGCATTATTCAAACCTTGTCTCTGATTTTCAAGCAAATTTAAGTCAGGACTGAGACCGGACCACCCAGGAACACTCAACACCTCTTGGAAAGCCATTCTGGTGTGTCTTTGGCATAAACATGTATATTAGTATTGTGGTGGCAGCATTATATTATGGGTTTGCTTGTCATCAGGGACTGGGGAGTTGGTCAACAGAAAATATAAAAGGAGACGAGGTGAGAAGTTATAGGAAAACCCACCGTCGTCTTCTGAAAACCGATTACTGGGATAAAGTTACATTTTTCAGTGGGACAATTAAACAAAGTGTTTATGCCAATGTAGGGATGTGGTGCTGACGAAAGACCAGGCCAATTCCAAATGCCTTGCAGTTGGTAGACCATACCCAATACAGCTCTACTCGCCCGTCGGCATGACAACAGTAGACCATACCCAATACAGCTCTACTCGCCCGTCGGCATGACAACAGTAGACCATACCCAATACAGCTCTACTCGCCCGTCGGCATGACAACAGTAGACCATACCCAATACAGCTCTACTCGCCCGTCGGCATGACAACAGTAGACCATACCCAATACAGCTCTACTCGCCCGTCGGCATGACAACAGTAGACCATACCCAATACAACTCTACTCGCCCGTCGGCATGACAACAGTAGACCATACCCAATACAGCTCTACTCGCCCGTCGGCATGACAACGGTAGACCATACCCAATACAGCTCTACTCGCCCGTCGGCATGACAACAGTAGACCATACCCAATACAGCTCTACTCGCCCGTCGGCATGACAACGGTAGACCATACCCAATACAGATCTACTCGCCCGTCGGCATGACAACAGTAGATCTACTCGCCCGTCGGCATGACAACAGTAGACCATACCCAATACAGATCTACTCGCCCGTCGGCATGACAACAGTAGACCATACCCAATACAACTCTACTCGCCCGTCGGCATGACAACGGTAGACCATACCCAATACAGATCTACTCGCCCGTCGGCATGACAACAGTAGATCTACTCGCCCGTCGGCATGACAACAGTAGACCATACCCAATACAGATCTACTCGCCCGTCGGCATGACAACAGTAGACCATACCCAATACAGATCTACTCGCCCATCGGCATGACAACGGTAGAGATGAAAAGACATGACACAACCCAGCCATAATGCTCCAGAGGGCCAGTAAACGGCAGAACATCCACTTCAAACATTTTATCCAGGACAGGATGGCACCGTAACAGCAGGGGCCCACCAAATGGCTCGCTGTGCTCTACAAGGACACCGAAAAACCCTGCTGTGTGGGAGAAATCATTACATAAGGCTGTGAGGCAAGAAGTGCACTGGTGCATGCTGTGATCATTGTGTGCTGTAGACATTTGAAAATGATATTGTGCATTCTCCCTGTTGTGAATAACTTCTCTGTATTTCAAGGAGAACATGTCATGTTTTGTATCGTTATGTAGGGAACATTATGCCCTGAACAATGACCCACCTTTCCCGGTTGCACAAAGGATGTATCCATCGATAACGGAACAATATTCAATTCCCTAAGGAAAGAGACTCTCCTCCTGGGGCAGCGTGACCTCGTGCTAAGAGAGACCATGGAATGTTTCAGCCAATCAGGCAGGGAGACTCAGAAACTAGCCCCACTCTCATTGTCCATTCCAACTGAACTATGAAAGACAGGCACAAATAATTGCCACGGCCGACCGAAATCCTTCTGCTGCTCAGACGTTAGCATAGTTGGTAACTGGAAATCCTTCTGCTGCTCAGACGTTAGCATAGTTGGTAACTGGAAATCCTTCTGCTGCTCAGACGTTAGCATAGCTGGTAACTGGAAATCCTTCTGCTGCTCAGACGTTAGCATAGTTGGTAACTGGAAATCCTTCTGCTGCTCAGACGTTAGCATAGTTGGTAACTGGAAATCCTTCTGCTGCTCAGACGTTAGCATAGTTGGTAACTGGAAATCCTTCTGCTGCTCAGACGTTAGCATAGTTGGTAACTGGAAATCCTTCTGCTGCTCAGACGTTAGCATAGTTGGTAACTGGAAATCCTTCTGCTGCTCAGACGTTAGCATAGTTGGTAACTGGAAAGCGCTCTTGCTTATTGATCATCCCTGATCTCAATGAGTGGAGGCCAAACACCAATATTGGAATTTTAACAATTGTCCTCTGCTTTCACTTTGATCTCAGTTGGACGAATACACCACCCCGGGACTGAATACACCACCCCGGGAACTGAATACACCACCCCGGGACTGAATACACCACCCCAGAACTGAATACACCACCCCGGAACTGAATACACCACCCCGGAACTGAATACACCACCCCGGGAACTGAATACACCACCCCGGGACTGAATACACCACCCCCGGAACTGAATACACCACCCGGGAACTGAATACACCAACCCGGAACTGAATACACCACCCCGGAACTGAATACACCACCCGGGGAACTGAATACACCAACCCGGAACTGAATACACCACCCGGGAACTGAATACACCAACCCGGAACTGAATACACCACCCCCGGAACTGAATACACCACCCGGGAACTGAATACACCAACCCGGAACTGAATACACCACCCCGGGAACTGAATACACCACCCGGGAACTGAATACACCACCCCGGGAACTGAATACACCACCCGGGAACTGAATACACCACCCCAGAACTGAATACACCACCCCGGAACTGAATACACCACCCCGGAACTGAATACACCACCCCGGGACTGAATACACCACCCCGGGAACTGAATACACCACCCCGGAACTGAATACACCACCCGGGAACTGAATACACCACCCGGGAACTGAACACACCACCCGGGAACTGAATACACCACTCCGGGACTGAATACACCACCCCGGAACTGAATACACCACCCCGGGACTGAATACACCACCCCGGAACTGAATACACCACCCCGGGAACTGAATACACCACCCCGGAACTGAATACACCATCAATGATAGGTGGTGCCCAATTTACTGTAGAATATAGATAGATCCATATTTTGTATCCCATAATGAATTACCCAATGAATGAGACATTATCATAACATTAGGCCACACCTGTCACAGGTGTTGTAAGGAGTGGACCAAAATGCAGCGGGTAAAGTGCTCATCTTCTTATTTATTAAAGAAAACACTTAATCACGAAATAAACAGACGACGATAACAGTCCAGTAAGGAGCACAGACTATACTGGAAACAACCAGCCACAAAACACACCCAACTAAATATGGCCTCCAATTAGAGACAACGATAACAGTCCAGTAAGGTGCACAGACTATACTGGAAACAACCAGCCACAAAACACACCCAACTAAATATGGCCTCCAATTAGAGACAACGATAACAGTCCAGTAAGGTGCACAGACTATACTGGAAACAACCAGCCACAAAACACACCCAACTAAATATGGCCTCCAATTAGAGACAACGATAACAGTCCAGTAAGGTGCACAGACTATACTGGAAACAACCAGCCACAAAACACACCCAACTAAATATGGCCTCCAATTAGAGACAACGATAACAGTCCAGTAAGGTGCACAGACTATACTGGAAACAACCAGCCACAAAACACACCCAACTAAATATGGCCTCCAATTAGAGACAACGATAACAGTCCAGTAAGGTGCACAGACTATACTGGAAACAACCAGCCACAAAACACACCCAACTAAATATGGCCTCCAATTAGAGACAACGATAACAGTCCAGTAAGGTGCACAGACTATACTGGAAACAACCAGCCACAAAACACACCCAACTAAATATGGCCTCCAATTAGAGACAACGATAACAGTCCAGTAAGGTGCACAGACTATACTGGAAACAACCTGCCACAAAACACACGTGAAAACAAACACAACTAAATATGGCCTCCAATTAGAGACAACAATAACCAGCTGCTTCTAATTGGAGGTCATTGACAAAACTAACATAGAAAAGCTAGATAAACACATAGAAATAGATAACATAAAACATAAACCAAAAACCCTAACACCCCCTGCCACGCCCTGACCAAACTACAATGATAAATAACCCCTTTTACTGGTCAGGACGTGACAACACCGCTACTACGAAGACACACCAGAGAGAAGACAGATGGCACTGTACTGGATGGCTGTGGTTTGGGAGCTGAGCTATTTGGAATTATTTTGGCATTTATCTTTACTTTATTTTCCTGAAATGTATTTGCTATCCTTTTTTATAACCGGCAAGAACTTTTGAACATCAGATCGTCAGTTACTTTCCCCAATTCCAGCTTCAACTTCGACTAATCTGCCCTGGGCTCTTTCTGTAATTACGACCCAATTTTCAGGCAATCCAAGAGGAAACGCCGGCATTACAGAGGCAGGAGAGGGAGAGTCCTGGTGAGATTAATGAGAAGGGAAAACCGGCCACCCCTTCCCTGCATTCCATTGGCCAAGAAGATGGATGACCTTGGATCAAGGATTTGCTTGTAACAGCAATATTCTCCGCTTTTCAGAAACATGTCTTTTGGTCAAGACACTCCAATAAGGATGGGAGAAATGTAAAATTTCTCTTAACGTTTAAACGTAAATAAAAATCATACAATTATGTGAATTCAGAATTCAGATGTGGTTCTGTGTATGACCACTAAGAATTTCTGCAGTTCAATCTATCACATTCCTGGTTACTGACATACCTAGGTACCACAGCCACAAAGTCTTAATGCCCACCTATTTCTACAATTGATCTTCTTAAAATGTGATTTTAAACCTAACCCTAACCTTAATCCTAACCTTAACCACATGGCTAACCTTATGCCTAACCCGAACCTTAAATGAACACCAAAAAGATAATTTTGACTTTGTGTTTGTGGTAACTAGTGGAAACCCTACCAGATGGTGCTCACCTTACTGCGGTCCACCACTCACTCAGCAACGATGGTATTAATGAGTTTTACATTCTCTGCCCTCCATGTTGTTCTCAGTTGTCAGTTAAACAGGAAGTACCTGGTGACTTGATCCATTGAGAATAGATCATCAGAATCAGAGATTATGCTACAGGACTGCTTTGCTAGCGCTGATTAGAATATGTTCCGAAACTCCACCTATAACACCAACGAGCTAACCCCCTCCGTCACCGGCTTCATAAGGAAATGGATCGGCGACGTTGTCCCAACACTGAAGGTTTGCTGCTTCCCCAATCAAAAGCCCTGGTTTGACACCTCCGTCACTGGCTTCATAAGGAAATGGATCGGGGACGTTGTCCCAACACTGAAGGTTTGCTGCTTCCCCAATCAAAAGCCCTGGTTTGACACCTCCGTCACCGGCTTCATAAGGAAATGGATCGGGGACGTTGTCCCAACACTGAAGGTTTGCTGCTTCCACAATCAAAAGCCCTGGTTTGACACCTCCGTCACCGGCTTCATAAGGAAATGCATCGGGGACGTTGTCCCAACACTGAAGGTTTGCTGCTTCCCCAATCAAAAGCCCTGGTTTGACACCTCCGTCACTGGCTTCATAAGGAAATGCATCGGGGACGTTGTCCCAACACTGAAGGTTTGCTGCTTCCACAATCAAAAGCCCTGGTTTGACACTGAGGTTGGCGCTAAACTAAAGGACAGGACTATCACAGACAACCCTGAGGCTACGGCTGAGGACAGGAACAAGGACAACAAGTCCCGCTAGGACCTCTGCAGAGTTATCAAACGAGCAAAAGGACAGTATAGAAGTAACGTGGCCTCCTATTTCACAGAGTACGCTGCATGTCGCATGAGCCGCAGTCCATTACGGATTACAAAGGAAGACCGACACGTGATGTGCCCAACGATGCCTCTCTACCAGACCAGCTCAATGCATTTTATGCACGTTTTGACAATAACAACACCATACAGTGAGGGAGGGCCACGCCGACCCAGAGGACTGGGTGATCTCACTCTTCAAGGCCGACGAAAGGTTTTTAATCAGGTCGGCACTCGCAAGGCCGCGGGGCTGGACGGTATTCCAGGGTGCGTTCTCAGAGCATGCTCAGATTAGTTGGCAGGCATATTCATGGTAATGTCCAATCTCTCCTTGTCCCAGTCTGTAATGTCCAATCTCTCCTTGTCCCAGTCTGTAATGTCCAATCTCTCCTTATCCGAGTCTGTAATGTTTCTCTCCTTGTCCCAGTCTGTAATGTCCAATCTCTCCTTATCCCAGTCTGTAATGTCCAATCTCTCCTTATCCCAGTCTGTAATGTCCAATCTCTCCTTGTCCCAGTCTGTAATGTCCAATCTCTCCTTTTCCCAGTCTGTAATATCCAATCTCTCCTTATCCCAGTCTGTAATGTCCAATCTCTCCTTAGCCCAGTCTGTAATGTCCAATCTCTCCTTAGCACACTCTGTAATGTCCAATCTCTCCTTGTCCCAGTCTGTAATGTTTCTCTCCTTGTCCCAGTCTGTAATGTCCAATCTCTCCTTATCACAGTCTGTAATGTCCAATCTCTCCTTGTCCCAGTCTGTAATGTTCAATCTCTCCTTGTCCCAGTCTGTAATGTCCAATCTCTCCTTGTCCCAGTCTGTAATGTCCAATCTCTCCTTACCCCAGTCTGTAATGTCCAATCTCTCCTTGTCCCAGTCTGTAATGTCCAATCTCTCCTTATCCCAGTCTGTAATGTTTCTCTCCTTATCCCAGTCTGTAATGTCCAATCTCTCCTTATCCCAGTCTATAATGTCCAATCTCTCCTTGTCCCAGTCTCTAATGTTTCTCTCCTTGTCCCAGTCTGTAATGTCCAATCTCTCCTTATCCCAGTCTGTAATGTCCAATCTCTCCTTAACCCAGTCTGTAATGTCCAATCTCTCCTTGTCCCAGTCTGTAATGTCCAATCACTCCTTGTCCCAGTCTGTAATGTCCAACCTCTTCTTATCCCAGTCTGTAATGTCCAATCTCTCCTTGTCCCAGTCTGTAATGTCCAATCTCTCCTTATCCCAGTCTGTAATGTTTCTCTCCTTGTCCCAGTCTGTAATGTCCAATCTCTCCTTGTCCCAGTCTGTAATGTCCAATCTCTCCTTATCCCAGTCTGTAATGTTTCTCTCCTTATCCCAGTCTGTAATGTCCAATCTCTCCTTGTCCCAGTCTGTAATGTCCAATCTCTCCTTATCCCAGTCTGTAATGTCCAATCTCTCCTTATCCCAGTCTGTAATGTCCAATCTCTCCTTGTCCCAGTCTGTAATGTCCAATCTCTCCTTATCCCAGTCTGTAATGTCCAATCTCTCCTTATCCCAGTCTGTAATGTCCAATCTCTACTTGTCCCAGTCTGTAATGTCCAATCTCTCCTTATCCCAGTCTGTAATGTCCAATCTCTCCTTGTCCCAGTCTGTAATGTTTCTCTCCTTATCCCAGTCTGTAATGTCCAATCTCTCCTTATCCCAGTCTGTAATGTCCAATCTCTCCTTATCCCAGTCTGTAATGTCCAATCTCTCCTTATCCCAGTCTGTAATGTCCAATCTCTCCTTATCCCAGTCTGTAATGTTTCTCTCCTTGTCCCAGTCTGTAATGTCCAAACTCTCCTTGTCCCAGTCTGTAATGTCCAATCTCTCCTTATCCCAGTCTGTAATGTCCAATCTCTCCTTGTCCCAGTCTGTAATGTCCAATCTCTCCTTATCCCAGTCTGTAATGTCCAATCTCTCCTTGTCCCAGTCTGTAATGTCCAATCTCTCCTTAACCCAGTCTGTAATGTCCAATCTCTCCTTATCCCAGTCTGTAATGTCCAATCTCTCCTTGTCCCAGTCTGTATTGTCCAATCTCTCCTTATCCCAGTCTGTAATGTCCAATCTCTCCTTATCCCAGTCTGTAATGTCCAATCTCTCCTTGTCCCAGTCTGTAATGTTTCTCTCCTTATCCCAGTCTGTAATGTTTCTCTCCTTGTCCCAGTCTGTAATGTCCAATCTCTCCTTATCCCAGTCTGTAATGTCCAATCTCTCCTTATCCCAGTCTGTAATGTCCAATCTCTCCTTGTCCCAGTCTGTAATGTCCAATCTCTCCTTGTCCCAGTCTGTAATGTTTCTCTCCTTGTCCCAGTCTGTAATGTCCAATCTCTCCTTGTCCCAGTCTGTAATGTCCAATCTCTCCTTGTCCCAGTCTGTAATGTCCAATCTCTCCTTGTCCCAGTCTGTAATGTCCAATCTCTCCTTATCCCAGTCTGTAATGTCCAATCTCTCCTTGTCCCAGTCTGTAATGTCCAATCTCTCCTTATCCCAGTCTGTAATGTCCAATCTCTCCTTATCCCAGTCTGTAATGTCCAATCTCTCCTTGTCCCAGTCTGTAATGTCCAATCTCTCCTTATCCCAGTCTGTAATGTCCAATCTCTCCTTATCTCAGTCTGTAATGTTCAACCTCTCCTTATCCCAGTCTGTAATGTCCAATCTCTCCTTATCCCAGTCTGTAATGTCCAATCTCTCCTTATCCCAGTCTGTAATGTCCAATCTCTCCTTATCTCAGTCTGTAATGTTCAACCTCTCCTTATCCCAGTCTGTAATGTCCAATCTCTCCTTATCCCAGTCTGTAATGTCCAATCTCTCCTTGTCCCAGTCTGTAATGTCCAATCTCTCCTTATCCCAGTCTGTAATGTCCAATCTCTCCTTGTCCCAGTCTGTAATGTCCAATCTCTCCTTATCCCAGTCTGTAATGTCCAATCTCTCCTTATCCCAGTCTGTAATGTCCAATCTCTCCTTATCCCAGTCTGTAATGTTTCTCTCCTTATCCCAGTCTGTAATGTCCAATCTCTCCTTGTCCCAGTCTGTAATGTCCAATCTCTCCTTATCCCAGTCTGTAATGTCCAATCTCTCCTTATCCCAGTCTGTAATGTCCAATCTCTCCTTAACCCAGTCTGTAATGTTTCTCTCCTTGTCCCAGTCTGTAATGTCCAATCTCTCCTTATCCCAGTCTGTAATGTTTCTCTCCTTGTCCCAGTCTGTAATGTTTCTCTCCTTATCCCAGTCTGTAATGTCCAATCTCTCCTTGTCCCAGTCTGTAATGTCCAATCTCTCCTTGTCCCAGTCTGTAATGTCCAATCTCTCCTTGTCCCAGTCTGTAATGTCCAATCTCTCCTTGTCCCAGTCTGTAATGTCCAATCTCTCCTTGTCCCAGTCTGTAATGTCCAATCTCTCCTTATCCCAGTCTGTAATGTCCAATCTCTCCTTGTCCCAGTCTGTAATGTTTCTCTCCTTGTCCCAGTCTGTAATGTCCAATCTCTCCTTGTCCCAGTCTGTAATGTCCAATCTCTCCTTGTCCCAGTCTGTAATGTCCAATCTCTCCTTGTCCCAGTCTGTAATGTCCAATCTCTCCTTATCCCAGTCTGTAATGTCCAATCTCTCCTTATCCCAGTCTGTAATGTCCAATCTCTCCTTGTCCCAGTCTGTAATGTCCAATCTCTCCTTATCCCAGTCTGTAATGTCCAATCTCTCCTTATCCCAGTCTGTAATGTCCAATCTCTCCTTATCCCAGTCTGTAATGTCCAATCTCTCCTTGTCCCAGTCTGTAATGTCCAATCTCTCCTTGTCCCAGTCTGTAATGTCCAATCTCTCCTTGTCCCAGTCTGTAATGTCCAATCTCTCCTTATCCCAGTCTGTAATGTCCAATCTCTCCTTATCCCAGTCTGTAATGTCCAATCTCTCCTTATCCCAGTCTGTAATGTCCAATCTCTCCTTATCCCAGTCTATAATGTCCAATCTCTCCTTGTCCCAGTCTGTAATGTTTCTCTCCTTGTCCCAGTCTGTAATGTCCAACCTCTTCTTATCCCAGTCTGTAATGTCCAATCTCTCCTTGTCCCAGTCTGTAATGTCCAATCTCTCCTTGTCCCAGTCTGTAATGTCCAATCTCTCCTTATCCCAGTCTGTAATGTCCAATCTCTCCTTGTCCAAGTCTGTAATGTCCAACCTCTCCTTATCCCAGTCTGTAATGTTTCTCTCCTTATCCCAGTCTGTAATGTCCAATCTCTCCTTATCCCAGTCTGTAATGTTTCTCTCCTTATCCCAGTCTGTAATGTCCAATCTCTCCTTGTCCCAGTCTGTAATGTCCAATCTCTCCTTATCCCAGTCTGTAATGTTTCTCTCCTTATCCCAGTCTGTAATGTCCAATCTCTCCTTGTCCCAGTCTGTAATGTCCAATCTCTCCTTATCCCAGTCTGTAATGTTTCTCTCCTTGTCCCAGTCTGTAATGTCCAATCTCTCCTTGTCCCAGTCTGTAATGTCCAATTTCTCCTTGTCCCAGTCTGTAATGTCCAATCTCTCCTTGTCCCAGTCTGTAATGTCCAATCTCTCCTTATCCCAGTCTGTAATGTCCAATCTCTCCTTGTCCCAGTCTGTAATGTTTCTCTCCTTGTCCCAGTCTGTAATGTCCAATCTCTCCTTAGCCCAGTCTGTAATGTCCAATCTCTCCTTATCCCAGTCTGTAATGTCCAATCTCTCCTTATCCAAGTCTGTAATGTCCAATCTCTCCTTAGCCCAGTCTGTAATGTCCAATCTCTCCTTATCCCAGTCTGTAATGTCCAATCTCTCCTTATCCCAGTCTGTAATGTTTCTCTCCTTGTCCCAGTCTGTAATGTCCAATCTCTCCTTGTCCCAGTCTGTAATGTCCAATCTCTCCTTGTCCCAGTCTGTAATGTCCAATCTCTCCTTGTCCCAGTCTGTAATGTCCAATCTCTCCTTATCCCACTCTGTAATGTCCAATCTCTCCTTATCCCAGTCTGTAATGTCCAATCTCTCCTTGTCCCAGTCTGTAATGTTTCTCTCCTTGTCCCAGTCTGTAATGTCCAATCTCTCCTTAACCCAGTCTGTAATGTCCAATCTCTCCTTGTCCCAGTCTGTAATGTCCAATCTCTCCTTATCCCAGTCTGTAATGTCCAATCTCTCCTTATCCCAGTCTGTAATGTCCAATCTCTCCTTGTCCCAGTCTGTAATGTCCAATCTCTCCTTATCCCAGTCTGTAATGTCCAATCTCTCCTTATCTCAGTCTGTAATGTTCAACCTCTCCTTATCCAGTCTTTAATCCCCACATGTTTTAAGATGACCACCATCATTCTAGAACTTTAAGGCTTTAAGCCCCAATGACTAACCGCCCTGTAGCCCTCACAGCTGTAGTCATGAAGGGCTTTGAGAAGCTGGTTATGGCACACATCAACTCCACCACTCTGGACCCACTCCAGTTTACATACCGCCCCAACAGATCCACAGACGACGCAATCTCAGGTGCACACTGCCCTCACCCACCTAGATGAGAGGAATACCTACAGTGAGCTCCAAAAGTATTGGGACAGTGACCCATTTGTTGCTTTGGCTCTGTACTCCAGCACTTTGGATTTGAAATGATACAACGACTCTGAGGTTAAAGTGCAGACTGTCAGCTCCAATTTGAGGGTATTTTCATCCATATCGGCTAAACCGTTTAGAAATTGCAGCACTTTTTGTACATAGGCCCCCCATTTTGGGGGACCTAAAATATTGGGACAAACTTACTTATCTGTGTATTAAAGTAGTAAAAAGTATAGTATTTGGTCCCATATTCCTAGCACGCAATGCTTACATCAAACCTGTGACTCTGCAACCTTGTTGGATGCATTTGCTGTGTGTTTTGGTTGTGTTTCAGATTATTTTGTGCCCAATAGAAATTAATGTTAATTATTGTATCAATAATGAATCATGTGTATCATGTGTCATTTTGTATTCAATATTATTGTAAATAAGAATATAATATGTTTCTAAACACTCTACATTAGAGAAAGTTACAGAAGCATAAACATCATGCCCTCCCAAAATGCTAACCACCCCTGTTATTGTAATGGTGAGAGGTTAGCATGTCTTGGGGGTATGATATAAAATGCTAACCTCCCCTGTTATTGTAATGGTGAGAGGTTAGCATGTCTTGGGGGTATGATATAAAATGCTAACCTCCCCTGTTATTGTAATGGTGAGAGATTAGCATGTCTTGGGGGTTATGATATAAAATGCTAACCTCCCCTGTTATTGTAATGGTGAGAGATTAGCATGTCTTGGGGGTATGATATAAAATGCTAACCTCCCCTGTTATTGTAATGGTGAGAGATTAGCATGTCTTGGGGGTATGATATAAAATGCTAACCTCCCCTGTTATTGTAATGGTGAGAGATTAGCATGTCTTGGGGGTATGATATAAAATGCTAACCTCCCCTGTTATTGTAATGGTGAGAGATTAGCATGTCTTGGGGTATGATATTTGTGCGTCTGTAACTTTTCTCACTCATCGTTATTCATTCATGGTTATCCGTAATCATGCTAGCATCCATATTAATGTAGAAGTGTTTAGAAGCATATTCTAATGCCCCTTTGGCAGAAATTACAACTGTGACTTTTTCTTGGTAAGTCTCTAAGAGCTTTCCACACCTGGACTGTGCAATATTTGCCCATTATTAGTAAAATAATCTTCAAGTTCTGTCAAGTTGGTTGTTGGTAATTGCTATACAGCCATTTTCAAGTCTTGCCATAGATTTTCAAGCTGCTGTATGTCAAAACTGTAACTAGGTCACTCAGGTATATTCAATGTTGTCTTGGTAACCAACTCCAGTGTAGATTTGACCTTGTGTTTTAGGTTATTGTCCTGCTGAAAGGTGAATTCATGTCCCAGGGTAGATGTGGCCTTGTGTTTTAGGTTATTGTCCTGCTGAAAGGTGAATTCATGTCCCAGGGTAGATGTGGCCTTGTGTTTTAGGTTATTGTCCTGCTGAAAGGTGAATTCATGTCCCAGGGTAGATGTGGCCTTGTGTTTTAGGTTATTGTCCTGCTGAAAGGTGAATTCATCTCCCAGGGTAGATGTGGCCTTGTGTTTTAGGTTATTGTCCTGCTGAAAGGTGAATTCATGTCCCAGTGTCTGGTGGAAAGCAGACTGAACCAGGTTCTCCTCTAGGATGTTGTTCTGTGCTTCATCTCCCAGTGTCTGGTGGAAAGCAGAACCAGGTTCTCCTCCAGGATGTTGTTCTGTGCTTCATGTCCCAGTGTCTGGTGGAAAGCAGAACCAGGTTCTCCTCTAGGATGTTGTTCTGTGCTTCATCTCCCAGTGTCTGGTGGAAAGCAGAACCAGGTTCTCCTCTAGGATGTTGTTCTGTGCTTCATCTCCCAGTGTCTGGTGGAAAGCAGAACCAGGTTCTCCTCTAGGATGTTGTTCTGTGCTTCATGTCCCAGTGTCTGGTGGAAAGCAGAACCAGGTTCTCCTCCAGGATGTTGTTCTGTGCTTCATCTCCCAGTGTCTGGTGGAAAGCAGAACCAGGTTCTCCTCCAGGATGTTGTTCTGTGCTTCATCTCCCAGTGTCTGGTGGAAAGCAGATGAACCAGGTTCTCCTCTAGGATGTTGTTCTGTGCTTCATCTCCCAGTGTCTGGTGGAAAGCAGAACCAGGTTCTCCTCCAGGATGTTGTTCTGTGCTTCATGTCCCAGTGTCTGGTGGAAAGCAGAACCAGGTTCTCCTCCAGGATGTTGTTCTGTGCTTCATCTCCCAGTGTCTGGTGGAAAGCAGAACCAGGTTCTCCTCTAGGATGTTGTTCTGTGCTTCATGTCCCAGTGTCTGGTGGAAAGCAGACTGAACCAGGTTCTCCTCTAGGATGTTGTTCTGTGCTTCATGTCCCAGTGTCTGGTGGAAAGCAGAACCAGGTTCTCCTCCAGGATGTTGTTCTGTGCTTCATGTCCCAGTGTCTGGTGGAAAGCAGAACCAGGTTCTCCTCCAGGATGTTGTTCTGTGCTTCATCTCCCAGTGTCTGGTGGAAAGCAGAACCAGGTTCTCCTCTAGGATGTTGTTCTGTGCTTCATGTCCCAGTGTCTGGTGGAAAGCAGACTGAACCAGGTTCTCCTCCAGGATGTTGTTCTGTGCTTCATCTCCCAGTGTCTGGTGGAAAGCAGAACCAGGTTCTCCTCCAGGATGTTGTTCTGTGCTTCATCTCCCAGTGTCTGGTGGAAAGCAGAACCAGGTTCTCCTCTAGGATGTTGTTCTGTGCTTCATCTCCCAGTGTCTGGTGGAAAGCAGAACCAGGTTCTCCTCTAGGATGTTGTTCTGTGCTTCATGTCCCAGTGTCTGGTGGAAAGCAGAACCAGGTTCTCCTCCAGGATGTTGTTCTGTGCTTCATGTCCCAGTGTCTGGTGGAAAGCAGAACCAGGTTCTCCTCCAGGATGTTGTTCTGTGCTTCATGTCCCAGTGTCTGGTGGAAAGCAGACTGAACCAGGTTCTCCTCCAGGATGTTGTTCTGTGCTTCATCTCCCAGTGTCTGGTGGAAAGCAGAACCAGGTTCTCCTCCAGGATGTTGTTCTGTGCTTCATCTCCCAGTGTCTGGTGGAAAGCAGAACCAGGTTCTCCTCTAGGATGTTGTTCTGTGCTTCATGTCCCAGTGTCTGGTGGAAAGCAGACTGATCCAGGTTCTCCTCCAGGATGTTGTTCTGTGCTTCATGTCCCAGTGTCTGGTGGAAAGCAGAACCAGGTTCTCCTCTAGGATGTTGTTCTGTGCTTCATCTCCCAGTGTCTGGTGAAAAGCAGAACCAGGTTCTCCTCCAGGATGTTGTTCTGTGCTTCATGTCCCAGTGTCTGGTGGAAAGCAGACTGAACCAGGTTCTCCTCCAGGATGTTGTTCTGTGCTTCATCTCCCAGTGTCTGGTGGAAAGCAGAACCAGGTTCTCCTCCAGGATGTTGTTCTGTGCTTCATCTCCCAGTGTCTGGTGGAAAGCAGAACCAGGTTCTCCTCTAGGATGTTGTTCTGTGCTTCATGTCCCAGTGTCTGGTGGAAAGCAGACTGAACCAGGTTCTCCTCCAGGATGTTGTTCTGTGCTTCATGTCCCAGTGTCTGGTGGAAAGCAGACTGAACCAGGTTCTCCTCCAGGATGTTGTTCTGTGCTTCATGTCCCAGTGTCTGGTGGAAAGCAGAACCAGGTTCTCCTCTAGGATGTTGTTCTGTGCTTCATCTCCCAGTGTCTGGTGGAAAGCAGACTGAACCAGGTTCTCCTCCAGGATGTTGTTCTGTGCTTCATCTCCCAGTGTCTGGTGGAAAGCAGAACCAGGTTCTCCTCCAGGATGTTGTTCTGTGCTTCATCTCCCAGTGTCTGGTGGAAAGCAGAACCAGGTTCTCCTCTAGGATGTTGTTCTGTGCTTCATCTCCCAGTGTCTGGTGGAAAGCAGAACCAGGTTCTCCTCCAGGATGTTGTTCTGTGCTTCATCTCCCAGTGTCTGGTGGAAAGCAGAACCAGGTTCTCCTCCAGGATGTTGTTCTGTGCTTCATCTCCCAGTGTCTGGTGGAAAGCAGACTGAACCAGGTTCTCCTCCAGGATGTTGTTCTGTGCTTCATGTCCCAGTGTCTGGTGGAAAGCAGAACCAGGTTCTCCTCCAGGATGTTGTTCTGTGCTTCATCTCCCAGTGTCTGGTGGAAAGCAGACTGATCCAGGTTTTATTCCAGGATGTTGTTCTGTGCTTCATGTCCCAGTGTCTGGTGGAAAGCAGACTGAACCAGGTTCTCCTCCAGGATGTTGTTCTGTGCTTCATCTCCCAGTGTCTGGTGGAAAGCAGAACCAGGTTCTCCTCCAGGATGTTGTTCTGTGCTTCATCTCCCAGTGTCTGGTGGAAAGCAGAACCAGGTTTCCCTCTAGGATCTTGTCTGTGCTTCGCTCTATTCTATTTCTTTATACCCATAACGATGCAGCCACCACCATGCTTGAAAATATGAAGAGTGCTACTCAGTGATGTGTTGTGTTGGATTTGCCCCAAACATAAAATTTTATATTCAGGACATTACGTTAATTTCTTTGCCACATTTTTTGCAGTTTTACTTTAGTGCCTTACAGTGGCTTGCGAAAGTATTCACCCCCTTTGGCATTTTTCCTATTTTGTTGCCTTACAACCTGGAATTAAAATTTATTTTTTGGGTGTTTGTATCATTTGATTTACACAACATGCCTACCACTTTGAAGATGGAAAATATTTGTTTTATTGTGAAACAAACAAGAAATAAGACAAAAAAACAGAACTTTAGTGTGCATAACTATTCACCCCTCCAAAGTCAATACTTTGTAGAGCTACCTTTTGCAGCAATTACAGCTGCAAGTCTCTTGGGGTATGTCTCTATAAGCTTGGCACATCTGGCCACTGGGATTTTTGCCTATTCTTCAAGGCAAAACTTTTCCTACTCCTTCACTTTGGATGGGTTCCGCTGGTTTACAGCAATCTTTAAGTCATACCACAGATTTTCAATTGGATTGAGGTCTGGGCTTTGACTAGGCCATTCCAAGATATTGAATTGTTTCCCCTTAAACCACTTAAGTGTTGCTTTAGCAGTATGCTTAGGGTCATTGTCCTGCTGGAAGGTGAACCTCTGTCCCAGTCTCAAATCTCTTGAAGACTGAAACAGGTTTCCCTCAAGAATGTCCCTGTATTTAGCGCCATCCATCATTCCTTCAATTCTGACCAGTTTCCCAGTCCCTGCCGATGAAAAACATCCCCACAACAGGATTCTGCCACCACCATGCTTCACTGTGGGGATGGTGTTCTCGGGGTGATGAGAGGTGTTGGGTTTGCATCAGACATAACGTTTTCCTTGATGGCCAAAAAGCTCAATTTTAGTCTCATCTAACCAGAGTACCTTCTTCCATATGTTTGGGGAGTTTCCCATATGCCTTTTGGCGAACACCAAATGTGTTTGCTTATTTTTTTCTTTAAGCAATGCCTTTTTTTCTGGCCACTCTTCCATAAAGCCCAGCTCTGTGGAGTGTACGGCTTAAAGTGGTCCTATGGACAGATACTCCAATCTCCGCTGTGGAGCTTTGCAGCTCCTTCAGGGTTATCGTTGGTCTCTTTGTTGCCTCTCTGATTAATGCCCTCCTTGCCTGGTCAGTGAGTTTTGGTGGGCGGCCCTCTCTTGGCAGGTTTGTTGTGGTGCCATATTCTTTCAATTTTTTTTGTAATGGATTTAATGGTGCTCCGTGAGATGTTAAAAGTTTCTGAGTCCAGAGCACCTATTATGTGACTTGTTAAAAATGTTTTACTCCAGAATTGATTTACTTGCCATACAAAGGGGTTGAATACTTAACTCAGAGACAAGATTTGAATATTGCTGTCCATTAACCTGTTAGGGCTAGGGGGCAGTATATCCATTAACCTGTTAGGGCTAGGGGGCAGTATATCCATTAACCTGTTAGGGCTAGGGGGCAGTATATCCATTAACCTGTTAGGGCTAGGGGGCAGTATATCCATTAACCTGTTAGGGGGCAGTATATCCATTAACCTGTTAGGGCTAGGGGGCAGTATATCCATTAACCTGTTAGGGCTAGGGGGCAGTATATCCATTAACCTGTTAGGGCTAGGGGGGCAGTATATCCATTAACCTGTTAGGGGGCAGTATATCCATTAACCTGTTAGGGCTAGGGGGCAGTATATCCATTAACCTGTTAGGGCTAGGGGGGCCGTATATCCATTAACCTGTTAGGGCTAGGGGGCAGTATATCCATTAACCTGTTAGGGCTAGGGGGGCAGTATATCCATTAACCTGTTAGGGCTAGGGGGCAGTATATCCATTAACCTGTTAGGGCTAGGGGGGCAGTATATCCATTAACCTGTTAGGGCTAGGGGGCAGTATATCCATTAACCTGTTAGGGCTAGGGGGCAGTATATCCATTAACCTGTTAGGGCTAGGGGGCAGTATATCCATTAACCTGTTAGGGCTAGGGGGCAGTATATCCATTAACCTGTTAGGGCTAGGGGGCAGTATATCCACTAACCTGTTAGGGGGCAGTATATCCATTAACCTGTTAGGGCTAGGGGGCAGTATATCCATTAACCTGTTAGGGCTAGGGGGCAGTATATCCATTAACCTGTTAGGGGGCAGTATATCCATTAACCTGTTAGGGCTAGGGGGGCAGTATATCCATTAACCTGTTAGGGCTAGGGGGCAGTATATCCATTAACCTGTTAGGGCTAGGGGGCAGTATATCCATTAACCTGTTAGGGCTAGGGGGCAGTATATCCATTAACCTGTTAGGGCTAGGGGGCAGTATATCCATTAACCTGTTAGGGCTAGGGGGCAGTATATTCATTAACCTGTTAGGGCTAGGGGGCAGTATATCCATTAACCTGTTAGGGGGCAGTATATCCATTAACCTGTTAGGGGGCAGTATATCCATTAACCTGTTAGGGGGCAGTATATCCATTAACCTGTTAGGGGGCAGTATATCCATTAACCTGTTAGGGCTAGGGGGGCAGTATATCCATTAACCTGTTAGGGCTAGGGTGCAGTATATCCATTAACCTGTTAGGGCTAGGGGGCAGTATATCCATTAACCTGTTAGGGCTAAGGGGCAGTATATCCATTAACCTGTTAGGGCTAGGGTGCAGTATATCCATTAACCTGTTAGGGCTAGGGGGCAGTATATCCATTAACCTGTTAGGGCTAGGGGGGCAGTATATCCATTAACCTGTTAGGGCTAGGGGGCAGTATATCCATTAACCTGTTAGGGGGCAGTATATCCATTAACCTGTTAGGGCTAGGGGGCAGTATATCCATTAACCTGTTAGGGCTAGGGGGCAGTATATCCATTAACCTGTTAGGGCTAGGGGGCAGTATATCCATTAACCTGTTAGGGCTAGGGGGCAGTATATCCATTAACCTGTTAGGGCTAGGGGGCAGTATATCCATTAACCTGTTAGGGGGCAGTATATCCATTAACCTGTTAGGGCTAGGGGCAGTATATCCATTAACCTGTTAGGGGGCAGTATATCCATTAACGATTCTTAATGGTTATAAATGTGTATCACTGGTGGTGCAGCCAACTACAATAACAACACTATATAAATGTATATATATCACTGGTGGTGCAGCCAACTACAATAACAACACTATATAAATGTATGTATATCACTGGTGGTGCAGCCAACTACAATAACAACACATATATATAAATATGTATCACTGGTGGTGCAGCCAACTACAATAACAACACATATATATAAATATGTATCACTGGTGGTGCAGCCAACTACAATAACAACACTATATAAATGTATGTATATCACTGGTGGTGCAGCCAACTACAATAACAACACATATATATAAATATGTATCACTGGTGGTGCAGCCAACTACAATAACAACACATATATATAAATATGTATCACTGGTGGTGCAGCCAACTACAATAACAACACTATATAAATGTATGTATATCACTGGTGGTGCAGCCAACTACAATAACAACACTATATAAATGAATAAATATATATCACTGGTGGTGCAGCCAACTACAATAACAACACCATATAAATATATATTTATCAGTGGAGTCTGCTGAGGGGAGAACGGCTCATAATAATGGCCGGAACGGAGCAAATGGAATGACATCAAACACCTGGAAACCATGGAAACCAATGTGTTTGATGTATTTGATACCATTTCACTAATTCCGCTCCAGTCATTACCACGAGCCCGTTCTCCCAAATTAAGGTGACACCAACCTCCTGTGATATATATATATATATATATATATAGAGAGAGAGTGTGTGTGAGTCTCTGTATACACTGAGTGTACAAGACATTAAGAAAGCCTTACCTAATATTGACTTGCAACTGCACCCTTTTGCTCTCAGAACAGCCTCAATTCGTCTGGGCATGGACTCTACAAAGTGTCGAAAGCGTTCCACGAGGGATGGTGGCCCATGTTGATTCCAACGCTTCCCACAGTTGTGTCAAGTTGGCAGAATGTCCTTTGGGTGGTGGGCTATTCTTGCTGCATACAGGAAACTGTTGAGCGTGAAAAACCCAGCAGCTTTGCAGTTCTTGGCACAAACCGGTGCACCTGCCATCTACTACCATACTCAATTCAAAGGCACTTAAATATTTGGTATTGCCCATTCACCCTCTGAATGGCACACATGCACAATCCATGTCTCAAGGCTTATAAATCCTTCTCTAACCCGTCTCCTCCCCTTCATCTACACTGATTGAAGTGGATTTAACAGGTGACATCAATAAGGGATCATAGCTTTCACCTGGATTCACCTGGTCAGTCTATGTTGTTGAAAGAGCAGGTGTTCCTGATGTTTTGTACACTCAGTGTACATGAATATTGTGTGTGTCTCTCTGTGTGTGTGAGAGTGTGTGTGTGTGTGTGTGTGTGTGTGCACACGTGTGTGTGTGTGTGTGAGTAGGTGTGTGTGTGTGTGTGTGTGTGTGTGTGTGTGTGTGTGTGTGTGTGCGTGCGTTAGAGAGAGAGGTGTGTGTGTGTGTGTGTGTGTGTGTGTGTGTGTGTGTGTGTGTGTGTGTGTGTGTTAGAGAGAGGTTCTACGTACAGCTCTCCAGTTGCATCTTGCAGAGCTGTGTGTCCATGGGGAACAGAGTGAGGTCCAGAGGGCAGGACAGAGTCACTGATAACCTGAACACACACACAGACAGTCACTGATAACCTGAACACACCAGACAGTCACTGACAACCTGAACACTCACTGATAACCTGAACACACAACAGACAGTCACTGATAACCTGAACACACACACAGACAGTCACTGATAACCTGAACACACCAGACAGTCACTGATAACCTGAACACACAACAGACAGTCACTGATAACCTGAACACAACAGACAGTCACTGATAACCTGAACACACACCAGACAGTCACTGATAACCTGAACACTCACCAGACAGTCACTGATAACCTGAACACTCACCAGACAGTCACTGACAACCTGAACACTCACTGATAACCTGAACACTCACCAGACAGTCACTGACAACCTGAACACTCACCAGACAGTCACTGGGCACACATAGGCACCTACCCTGGCAGACAGACAGGTGGGCAGGCAGGTAGGCTGGCAGGCTGGCAGGCAGACAGGCTGGCAGGCAGGCAGGCAGACAGACAGACAGGCAGGCAGAAAGGCAGGCAGGCAGAAAGGCAGGCAGGCAGGCAGGCAGTAGTGATGTGCAGTTTGCGAACTATTCGTTCTTTTTAAATGACTATTTTTACTGACTTGAGAGTCACTCAGACATTTTAGTCCTTCATTGCTCCAACCACTAAACTGTCTATCATGTGCGTGCAGAATAGATAATGCATGGAGAAGAGAAATACATGTTTTGAATTGATAACCTAGTGTAAGAGTTAGTGCAATTCATTGATTATTGAATGTTATCAATGGACACAGCTTCATAGAAGCGAAACAAACACATGCCTCTGCTCAACACTCAACACTCCAACTGGAAACCGAAACGTTTGGGGGACTGCTCAACACTCAACACTCCAACTGGGAACCGAAACGTTTGGGGGACTGCTCAACACTCAACACTCCAACTGGAAACCGAAGCGTTTGGGGGACTGCTCAACACTCAACACTCCAACTGGAAACCGAAACGTTTGGGGGACTGCTCAACACTCAACACTCCAACTGGGAACCGAAACGTTTGGGGGACTGCTCAACACTCAACACTCCAACTGGAAACCGAAGCGTTTGGGGGACTGCTCAACACTCCAACTGGAAACCGAAACGTTTGGGGGACTGCTCAACACTCAACACTCCAACTGGGAACCAAAACGTTTGGGGGACTGCTCAACACTCAACACTCCAACTGGAAACCGAAACGTTTGGGGGACTGCTCAACACTCAACACTCCAACTGGGAACCGAAACGTTTGGGGGACTGCTCAACACTCAACACTCCAACTGGGAACCGAAACGTTTGGGGGACTGCTCAACACTCAAACTGGGAACCGAAACGTTTGGGGGACTGCTCAACACTCCAACTGGAAACCGAAACGTTTGGGGGACTGCTCAACACTCCAACTGGAAACCGAAACGTTTGGGGGACTGCTCAACACTCAACACTCCAACTGGGAACCGAAGCGTTTGGGGGACTGCTCAACACTCCAACTGGAAACCGAAACATTTGGGGGACTGCTCAACACTCAACACTCCAACTGGAAACCGAAACGTTTGGGGGACTGCTCAACACTCAACACTCCAACTGGAAACCGAAACGTTTGGGGGACTGCTCAACACTCCAACTGGGAACCGAAACGTTTGGGGGACTGCTCAACACTCAACACTCCAACTGGGAACCGAAACGTTTGGGGGACTGCTCAACACTCAACACTCCAACTGGGAACCGAAACGTTTGGGGGACTGCTCAACACTCCAACTGGAAACCGAAGCGTTTGGGGGACTGCTCAACACTCCAACTGGGAACCGAAACGTTTGGGGGACTGCTGCAGTTCGAACAATATTGAGCTTATCTTCCTGGTGACAGTCAAGTATTCCGCCAAGAGTCGTTCATAAACCAGTTTGGTTGGGGCCGCATCTAGACCTCGTTTCAAAGCTATAAAGAAATAATTGTATTTGTATGCCTAGCAATCACAAATGTATCATGTTGGAAGCACACTTTTGGAAGCACACAAGTCTCAGTCACAAATGACATAAGCCCCCATAAGACTAAGAGTTTTTAGGTCATCGTTTGCCGGTAGGGGGTTCTGCAATCAAATTAACAAAATTAGTCTAAATATTTGTCATTTTGACTGAACAAGTTGATAAGATCTCAGTCAGTAAAAAGAGTCAAACTTCCCATCACTAACTAACTAGGCAGTCAGACAGACAGACAGACAGACAGACAGACAGGCAGGCAGGCAGGCAGGCAGGCAGGCAGACAGACAGACAGACAGACAGACAGACAGACAGACAGACAGACAGACAGACAGACAGACAGACAGACAGGCAGACAGACAGACAGACAGACAGACAGACAGGCAGACAGACAGGCAGGCAGGCAGGCAGGCAGGCAGGCAGGCAGACAGACAGACAGACAGACAGACAGACAGACAGACAGACAGACGAGACAGGACAGGCAGGCAGGCAGGCAGGCAGGCAGGCAGGCAGGCAGGCGAGACAGACGAGACAGACAGACAGACAGGCAGGCAGACAGACAGACAGACAGGACAGGCAGGCAGACAGACAGACAGACAGACAGGCAGGCAGACAGACAGACAGACAGACAGACAGACAGACAGACAGGACAGGCAGGCAGGCAGACAGACAGACAGACAGACAGACAGACAGACAGACAGACAGACAGACAGACAGACAGACAGACAGACAGACAGACAGACAGACAGACAGACAGACAGACAGACAGACAGGCAGGCAGGCAGGCAGGCAGGCAGGCAGGCAGGCAGGCAGACAGACAGACAGACAGACAGACAGACAGACAGACAGACAGACAGACAGACAGACAGACAGACAGACAGACAGATGAGACAGACAGATGAGACAGACAGACGAGACAGACAGACAGACCTCATGCTGATGAGAATGTCTCCGTTCCTGAAGATAAATAACAGGATGTTGTCTTGCGTGACGTCATGGAAGTTGGCGTGTTTCTCGTTGGCGAAGAACAGGTCTGGTTTCCACAGACACTGGAATATCTTGGGGTCCACCGTCAGCGCTTCTCCTTTGAAGTCCGCCGGGAGCTTCAGCCTCGGGTCGTTCCACCGCTGACGCAGGAAGATGTTCACACGGTAGTCCTAGCAACAATCAATCATTTGTTAGCACACAGCCAATTAAACCCCTTAGACTCAACGTTCGCTCCCCACATGGAAATCAAAATTAGCATAATAATTAAAATCCCTCCCCAAAATCTCTTTCTGTTTAATTAAGCGAGATATCTGTCTCAATCCACCACATCCCTATGTCCACCAGATGGCTTCGACGGATGTCTAGCCCGCATTCTTCATATTCGACGCAGTCTTGGATCATGGACCTTACCACCGGCCCTTCCCTCTTCACTCTTTGTTTGTAGGCGGGGAGGAGCTAAATGGAGTCGTGGTCAGATTTGTCAACAGATGGGAGAAGACTTATAGCATGTAGCAGTGGTCAAGCGTAGACTTTTGGTGTGTTGGGCAGTCAATGTGTTGGACCTCTCACACACACACACACGGACCTCAAATTACTTTTGTTAAAGGCCCCTGTGACAATGAATGCTTCTCCGGGTACGAGGTCTCCAGTTGATTGAAGTAGAACAATGTTGGTATTTTATTTAACTAGACAAGTCAGTTAAGTCAGGATTCCTATTTGACTCAGCCATGAGCTACAGCCTAGCTAGTAGCTAACGTTATTTTTTTTATTTTTTTTATTTAACTATACAAGTCAGTTAAGAACAAATTCTTATTTACAATGACGGCCTACCAGAAGGCAAAAGGCCTACCTGAGGGGAAAGGGGGCTGGGATTAAAAATAAAAATAAATTCAATTAAAATATAGGACAAAAACACACATCACGACAAGTGAGACAACACAACACTACATGAAGAGAGACCTAAGACAACAACACAGCACGGTAGCAACACATGAAAACACAGCATGGTAGCAACACAACATAACAACAACATGGTAGCAACACATGACAACACAGCATGGTAGCAACACATGACAACACAGCATGGCAGCAACACATGACAACACAGTATGGTAGCAACACAACATGACAACAACATGGTAGCAGCACAAAACATGGTACGAACATTATTGGGCACAGACAACAGCACAAAGGACAAGAAGGTAGAGACAACAATACATCACACAAAGCAGCCACAGCTGTCAGTAAGAGTGTCCATGATTGAGTCTTTGAATGAAGAGATGGAGATAAAACTGTCCAGTTTGAGTGTTTGTTGCAGCTCGTTCCAGTCGCTAGCTGCTGCGAACTGAAAAGACGAGCGACCCAGGGATGTGTGTGCTTTGGGGACCATTAGCAGAATGTGACTGTCAGAACGGGTGTTGTATGGGGAGGATGAGGGCTGCAGTAGATATCTCAGATAGGGGAGGAGTGAACGGGTGTTGTATGTGGAGGATGAGGGCTGCAGTAGATATCTCAGATAGGGAGGAGTGAACGGGTGTTGTATGGGGAGGATGAGGGCTGCAGTAGATATCTCAGATAGGGAGGAGTGAACGGGTGTTGTATGTGGAGGATGAGGGCTGCAGTAGATATCTCAGATAGGGAGGAGTGAACGGGTGTTGTATGTGGAGGATGAGGGCTGCAGTAAATATCTCAGATAGGGAGGAGTGAATGGGTGTTGTATGTGGAGGATGAGGGCTGCAGTAGATAACTCAGATAGGGGGAGTGAATGGGTGTTGTATGTAGAGGATGAGGGTTGCAGTAGATATCTCAGATAGGGGGAGTGAATGGGTGTTGTATGTGGAGGATGAGGGCTGCAGTAGATATCTCAGATAGGGAGGAGTGAACGGGTGTTGTATGTGGAGGATGAGGGCTGCAGTAGATATCTCAGATAGGGAGGAGTGAACGGGTGTTGTATGTGGAGGATGAGGGCTGCAGTAAATATCTCAGATAGGGAGGAGTGAATGGGTGTTGTATGTGGAGGATGAGGGCTGCAGTAGATAACTCAGATAGGGGGAGTGAATGGGTGTTGTATGTAGAGGATGAGGGTTGCAGTAGATATCTCAGATAGGGGGAGTGAATGGGTGTTGTATGTGGAGGATGAGGGCTGCAGTAGATAACTCAGATAGGGGGAGTGAATGGGTGTTGTATGTGGAGGATGAGGGCTGCAGTAAATATCTCAGATAGGGGGGAGTGAACGGGTGTTGTATGTGGAGGATGAGGGCTGCAGTAAATATCTCAGATAGGGGGGAGTGAACGGGTGTTGTATGTGGAGGATGAGGGCTGCAGTAGATATCTCAGATAGGGGGGAGTGAGGCCTAAGAGGCTTTTATAAATATTCATCAACCAGTGGGTTTTACGACGGGGAAACAGAGATGACCAGTTTACAGAGGAGTATAGAGTGCAGTGATGTGTTCTATAAGGAGCATTGGTTGCAAATCTGATGGCCGAATGGTAAAGAACATCTAGCCGCTCGACAGCACCCTTACCTGCCGATCTATAAATTACGTCTCCGTAATCTAGCATGGGAAGGATGGTCATCTGAATCAGGGTTAGTTTGGCTGCTGGGGTGAAAGAGGAGCAATTACGATAGAGGAAACCAAGTCTAGATTTAACTTTAGCCTGCAGCTTTGATATGTGCTGAGAGAAGGACAGCGTACCGTCTAGCCATACTCCCAAGTACTTGTATGAGGTGACTACCTCAAGCTGTAAAACCTCAGAGGTAGTAATCACACCTGTGGGGAGAGGGGCATTCTTCTACCCAAACCACATGACCTTTGTTTTAGAGGTGTTCAGAACAAGGTTAAGGCCAGAGAAAGCTTGTTGGACACTAAGAAAGCTTTTTTTGTAGAGCGTTTAACACAAACTCCGGGGAGGGGCCAGCTGAGTATAAGACTGTATAATCTGCATATAAATGGATGACAGCGCTTCCTACTGCCTGAGCTATGTTGTTGATGTAAATTGAGAAGAGCGTGGGGCCTAGGATCGAGCCTTGGGGTACACCCTTGGTGACAGGCACTGGCCGAGACAGCAGATTTTCTGACTTTATACATTGCACTCTTCGAGAGAGGTAGTTAGCAAACCAGGCCAAAGACCCCTCAGCGACACCAATACTCCTTAGCCGGCCCACAAGAATGGAATGGTCTACAGTATCAAAAGATTTGGCAATAAAGCAATAAGTCAATAAAAATAGCAGCACAGCATTGCTTAGATTCAAGGGCAATGGTGACATCATATAGGACCTATAAGGTTGCAGTGACACATCCATAACCTGAGCGGAAACCAGATTGCAGACCAGAGAGACACTATAGACATCAAGAAAGCCAGTCAGTTGATTATTGACACGTTTTTCCAACACATTTGATAAACAGGGCAAAAATAGAAATAGGCCAATAACAGTTAGGATCAGCTTGATCTCCCCCTTTAAATAAAGGATGAACCGTGGCTGCCTTCCAAGCAATGGGAACCTCCCCAGAAAGGAGAGACAGGTTAAAAAGGTCAGAGATAGGCTTGGCGATGATAGGGGCAGCAACCTTAAACTTTACCCCAAAAAATAATCTGGTTCAGATGGTTTAGACCCAAAGTTTCTCCCTGCAGGCAGTCACCTCGGACTCAGTGACCGCCTGCAGGGAGAAACTTTGTAGCGGGGCAGGGGAAAAAGAGGGAGGAGCATCGGGGATAGTCACATTGGAAGGGGTGGGAGATGAGGAACTGTTGGACGGGCAAGGAGGCGTGGCTGAGTCAAATAGGAATCCTGACTTAATGAAGTGGTGATTAAAGAGCTCAGCCATGTGCTTCTTGTCAGTAACAACCACATCATCAACATTAAGGGACATGAGCAGCTGTGAGGAGGAGGGTTTATTCTCCAGGTCTTTAACTGTTTTCCAGATCTTCTTGGGGTTAGACCCACAGAGAGAGATCTGCTCCTTAAAGTAACTAACTTTGGCCTTCCGGATAGCCTGAGTGCATTTATTTCTCATTTGTCTGAACGAGAGCCAGTCAGCCTGAGTATGCGTGTGCCGAGCGATTTGCCAAATGGGATTCTTGAGGTGGAGTAATTTTGTAAGATCACGGTCGAACCAGGTGCCGAACCTGCTTTTAATACTGAACATATCAAAAAATAAGGTCCAAGCGTCTTTCGACAGATGGGATCAAGCTGATTCTATACCATTTACAGAGGCCAGGTCATGAAGGAAGGCTTGCTCGATTAAACTTTTATAGCAAGCGTATATGACAAATCAGGACAGGTCATTTCACTGAGCAGCCTTTATGAACACAGGCTGTAAAACAGTGATCACTAAGGATATGACAGAAAACACCAGACTGGTATTTGTGAGGATAACATCGAGGAGAGTAGACTTTTCTGGGTGTTTGGAGTCATACTTTGTGGGATCGGTAATAATCTGAGAATGATTTAGGGAGTCCCATTGCTTTAGGACTTGGTTTGGTTCAGGTGGTATAAGCATGTCCCAGTTTACGTCACCTAGCAGGACAAATTCAGACTTAGTGTAAAGGGCCAGGAGAGAGTTTAGGGCAGCATTCAGGCTAATGCTGATAGCATACAGTCTAATGGTGGTAGCTTACAGGCTAATGCTGATAGCTAATGCTGATAGCATACAGTCTAATGGAGGTAGCTTACAGGCTAATGCTGATTGCATACAGTTTAATGGTGGTAGCATACAGGCTACTGTTTATAGCATACAGGCTAATGCTGATGGATTACAGACTAATGGTGGTAGCATACAGGCTAATGCTGATAGCATACAGTCTAATGGTGGTAGCATACAGGCTAATGCTGATAGCATACAGTCTAATGGTGGTAGCTTACAGGCTAATGCTGATAGCTAATGCTGATAGCATACAGTCTAATGGAGGTAGCTTACAGGCTAATGCTGATTGCATACAGTTTAATGGTGGTAGCATACAGGCTACTGTTTATAGCATACAGGCTAATGCTGATGGATTACAGACTAATGGTGGTAGCATACAGGCTAATGCTGATAGCATACAGTCTAATGGTGGTAGCATACAGGCTACTGTTTATAGCATACAGGCTAATGTTGATGTCTTACAGACTAATGTTAATAGCATACAGGCTACTGTTTATAGCATATGGGCTAATATTGATAACGTTGGAATGTAGCATTGTTAGCATGCAGAGGTTTTAGTAACTCTGCTCACCATGTTGGTTTCCTGGATGGAGCCAAAACTGTTGATGAACATATTGATCTTGTCTTCCACTGGAACACCTGGAACACACACACGCACACACACACACACACACACACACACACACACACACACACACACACACACACACACACACACACACACACACACACACACACACACACACACTTACATAGTCAACATAAACACCCCCATTCCAGTTTTATTCCAGTGTGTGTGTGTATGTGTGTGTGGGTGTGTGTGTGTGTGTGTGTGTGTGTGTGTGTGTGTGTGTGTGTGTGTGTGTGTTTGTAATTTCTGTGGTCTTGACAGTCATGTGATCATTCCGCTCCACTCAACCTGAGTAGCAGCATATGGCCGTGGCTCTCTCTCTCACACACACACACACACACACACACACACACACACACACACACACACACACACACACACACACACACACACACACACACACACACACACACACAGGCTTGCAGCACTTTCAGTTTATTAACCAAACGGACTCCTTCTGTCCTCCTCCTCTCCTCTCTTCTCCTCTTCTCCTCCTCTCTTCTCCTTTCTCCTCCTTCTCTCCTCCACTTCTCTTCTGTTCTCTCCTCCACTCCTCTCTTCTCCTCCCACTCTCCTCCTCTTCTCCCTTCTCCTCTCCTCCTCTCTTCTCCTTTCTCCTCCTTCTCTCCTCCTCTTCTTCTCCCACTCTCCTCCTCTTCTCTCTTCTCCTCTCCTCCTCTCTTCTACTTTCTCCTCCTTCTCTCCTCCACTTCTCTTCTGTTCTCTCCTCCACTCCTCTCTTCTCCTCCCACTCTCCTCCTCTTCTCCCTTCTCCTCTCCTCCTCTCTTCTCCTTTCTCCTCCTTCTCTCCTCCTCTTCTTCTCCCACTCTCCTCCTCTTCTCTCTTCTCCTCTCCTCCTCTCTTCTCCTTTCTCCTCCTTCTCTCCTCCACTTCTCTTCTGTTCTCTCCTCCACTCCTCCCACTCTCCTCCTCTTCTCCCTTCTCCTCTCCTCCTCTCTTCTCCTTTCTCCTCCTTCTCTCCTCCTCTTCTTCTCCCACTCTCCTCCTCTTCTCTCTTCTCCTCTCCTCCTCTCTTCTCCTTTCTCCTCCTTCTCTCCTCCTCTTCTCTTCTGTCCTCTCCTCCACTCCTCTCTTCTCCTCCACTCTCCTCCTCTTCTCTCTTCTCCTTTCTCATCCTCCACTCCTCTCTTCTCCTCCTCCTCTCCACATCTTCTCCTCCTCTCTTTGTCTCCTCTCCTCATATTCTATCACCTTCTCCTCCGCCTCCTCCTCTCCTCTCTTCTTCTCCTCTT